>NC_140954.1:13263911-13491411 GCF_014529385.1 Adiantum capillus-veneris
GCTCTCTCCGAAAGAATCATTGTGAGTTGTATTTGAAGTGCAGAATTTCAGGTCTGTGGCTAGAAATGCACGAAAAGACTCCAAACCACTCAATCCGACCGGAGAGTATGCTTAAAAGTTGTATGCACCAGTGGGTAAGTTCAAGGACACTTTGAGATAAAAATTTCAAGAGTTTGCAAAAACTCAAATTATTTACTTTTTGTTGACATTTTAGGCCAAATTATGTTTTGACTTGATTCAGAGGCCTAAAATAACTCATGAAAAGACTGTCCATGAAAAAAGTGCAAAAAATTATTCATTTTGGGCATAAAGTAAATAATCGTGATTATTTACTTTCAGCTCAAATTTGACTAAGGTTGATACTAGTGACTCATTACATGTGTATAAACAACTTTTGTAAAGGCACAAAAGATTTGGATCACCAAACTAGAAAAAAACTAAAGTTTGTACTGACTTTATGAAACTTTAGTGTAAATTGGGAAAAATTTTATCCAAACTCAATGAAATTTGATTCATAGGCTTATGTTGATGTGATAAACATGTGTACATGCTCACTTGACCAAAAAGATACAAAAAGTTACTAGTTCGTGATTATTTATATGTGCCCTATTTTTCAACTTTTTTGACTAAGTTAGCATACCACTGATTTTACCATGTTATAATAAGCCCACAAACCAAATTTGGTAAGATTTGGATCATTGGATTGAAAATTGTGACCAAATTTGCAAAATCAGTCTATGGACAGAAATTGATGACCATTTGACCAAAAATAGTCCAAACTTGATGAAACTTGGCTAGAGACCTTAAGTTAAAGTGCTTAACAGATCTTGCCAAGGTTGGGACAAATACTTGCAAAAAAATAGCCGGATTAAATAATTGTGATTATTTATATCTTCTTCATAAATTGACAATCTTGCATATTTGGGCATACCACAAGGTCAAGCATATCAAGTAGACCACACAAATCAATTTTGGTGAAATTTGGATCACAAAAGGCAGACTTAAGCCAGATTTTTGAAAACCGAGTGTGCGAACACAAAACAGTTCATAAACTTGAACAGATTTTATCCAAACTTGATGAAACTGGTCCAGGGACCTTAACAGGTTGCATACTTGGCAAACCAAGCCAAAAAGGGTAAAAAACTGACAAAAGTAAATAATCGCGACTATTTACTACTGCTACACAGAGCCACCCATTTTGACTTTTGAGCTTGTATAGTGTTAGACCAACGTAATACAAGGCCACTGGGAAATTTTGGGTTCAATCGGATCCAAATTGGTACATGTTCACTCAGTTTTCGAGTTGCAGATTAGTCCTTTGATTTTTGCCAAAGTCGAGTGTGGAAATTGAAACTGTTGACTCAATTAGCTCGATTTGCAGTGATACACATAGACCAATCATAATAGCTAGCAAAAACTATACGGTTTTGGTGAATAGCTAACTTGATCAAATTTGTCCAAGAATCAGGTTGCAGACCAGGAATTGATAGCTCAGACAGAAAGTGCAATCCAGTCAAGTGGAAGAAATTGACAACAAGTCAATCCAAAGGTAAGTACTCTATCTTGGGCTTCATAAGTCTTAATGAACCTTAGATCTAGTTGTGTACTAGGAAATCATGGCATATTTGGAGAAACCTCCAGTAGAGTATCCACCAAAGAAAGTGTGAATCAAGGCAATTCATTGCACACAATTCTTGGAGAAGTCTCAGACAGTTTTTCAGATTCAACATCTGAAATGTCTTCCTATTTGACTCACTCAAAAACCGGAAAGACAATGCGCTATAAGCATATACTCTCTTTTATAAGACTATTCACCATGGAGCTCAGGTTTACCTAGATCTTAACGAAGAGTATTCCATTCGCATTGATGAGCATGGTATTGAGTTCGAAGAAGAGATTATGGCAAACAAACAAGAAAAAATGTACATGGATCAAAACGGGACTCAATATTTACAAGTCGATTACCCTGACGTGATAGACAAATGGGGTTTAGAAGTAAATACCATAATTCTAGATATGACCGCAAAAGAAGGACCACCAACTAATTTAATTCTAGGGATACGATCAAGTTGATTTGAAGCCTTTGAAACGGCTTAGTACTGATAATCCTAGGATCGGAGTCTATTGATGGGACGTCAAAGATCTTCTGTGGATTTCGCATGCCAAATCAGGACAACTGACGGCGATGAAGATCATCTATATCTTCAGATCAAGGATAAGGGATCAACAGACCTACCAATCTACATGTTTAGGGATTTTTATAACAACAACTTTGTTATGATGACTCCTGAGGAGGTAGAACAAACCAAATACCAAGGGTATTCCATAAGGGATTGGATATTGGGACAAGGACCAGAAACAATTCCAAGAGATGAACACCGTGAGAGATCATCTGAGAGTAATGTTAAGAAACTAGAAACCATGTCATTACGAAGAAAACCGGGTGACACTAAGGCTAGTCCAGAGCTACATGAGTCACTATTTCCAACAGACTGGTTTGAAGGACTCGAAACAGGACCAACTGCCAGGAGACCGGGAGTTGAACCAAATAGAAGTGTTAGACCAGCTGATTTTAAAAAATGGGTCAGAAAACACAGTGGATCAGGGGATCCATACGACCACTTAGCAAGCTTTAAGCAAGTGCTAAGAGCAAAATGCATATTCAATTTCCATACTCAATTCGAGGGGTTTGGAATGACATTAGAAGGAAAAGCATTGACATGGCTCCAAAACATTCCACCGAGATCAATCATGGACTTAAACACATTAGCTCAAGGATTTGTAGCTGCTTGCTCCAAAGCACGGATCAAACACAATACGGTAGCTCAAATCTACAGCTTTAAACAGAAACATGGTGAGTCTATTAGGGATTGTGCAACTCGAATGAAACAATACATTGCCAGATGCCCAGGGCTAGAGATACCTGCAAAAGAACGACTAGTATCATTGTTTCTAGAGGGACTACTAAACAAAGAACTTCATGTTCTACTGTATAGCAAGAAGCATACAACCCTAGAAGAATGTGTATCAGATGCTATTGACTTAGGAGACAATTGTGATATTTTCAACGAAGAAGATGTTCCTAAGGATAACCAAAGTAAGAAAACAACATCCACTAAACCAGCTCAAGTGGGGACAGCTGCTGCAGCACCACTTTCATCCATAGAATACATGCTCAAAAGGATGAACACATGATGAATAACACGCAAAAAGCACCTATGAGGGGACCAGGACAAGGAATACCTCAATAGGGACAACAAATTAGACAGCAAAAATGGTGTGCAATTGAGGGTAAATGGACCAACCATGAGACCAATGAGTGCTACTACCGACCAAACTATGATGGAAATGTTCAGTATGTGCCCATGAGGCCACAAGGACAACCCATGTATAGATACCAGCCTAACATGGCATCAAAGACCACCTATGGGTATGGAAAGACCTCAACCCGTGTTGGGTCAACAACCTCCGTGTCCAGGACATAATGCAGTGCCTATAAAGTACATGCATTTAGAAGGACTCATAGATGAACAAGGCACTATTGCTTGTTACACCCTATGCTGAGCATAGTCCATCTACAGTAATGGTAGAAGGAGATTGGTATAATTCACATCCACCACCAATGGAAGAACCTGTGACTTATGCTCCACTAGAGCTCGCACCAATGTATTATGTAGCTAATCAAGGTGTTAGACCTCCTATGGTAAGACCCATGGTTAAGCCAAGAACGGGAAATTGTCATAACTGTGGTGCCGATGATCATTGAAAATATGAATGCCTAGAGCCTGACAAGAACCTCAAACCAGTTGAAGCTTATTGCATACAATGTTGCAAAAGGGAGGATGTTTCTTAGAAGATTGTCCTAAAAATCCTTTAAACAAGATTAAAACAGTAGTAAACGTAGTCCAAGTGATACCTAGTAGCTCATCTGAGAGTGAACCGGTTGTTCCAATCAAGATAATCACTAGAGCCCAAGCTAAGAAAAAGAAACATAACTCTTTTGATAAATTAGAGAATACAAAAATTGCCTCTCAAAAGAACAAAAGAAGCAGAAGCAAAAGATATGAGATGAGAAGGCAGAAACAAAAGGCTGAAATCAAGGAGAAAGCAAAGAAGCTATTCCAGGAAAAGGTGAAAGAAACTGGAAGCGAAATCAAACAAACAATTGTAAAATCTGGAGGATGAATTTTGGTTGATAAAATTTTGATCATATTAATGCAGCCTTGGAAGCCTAGCAAGCGGGACATAAAGCACACCAAAACATGGAAAACAAATGGAAAAACTATCCTTCTCTAGACATGGAAGCAGCTAGCTTGAATTAAAATTTGGTAAGAATCATGCAAGAAATGCTGGAAAAACAACAACCCAAGCTCGAAAGTATGGCAAAACCTGAGAAGATTGTGGTAAGAGACACTAAAGAAAAATCCAAAGTGGTGGTAGAACCCCACCTTGAAACAAAAGAGCCAGAACTTATAGTGCCGGATAACAAAGGTGCCTTAGATGGAATTCCATTCGTAGAAGAAGACTGGCCAGGACACTTATGGAAAAAAGTTAGAGAGATCAACGATGGGAGCCTAACTCTAAAGTCAACTTCTATAGAGGAAGTTTGGTTAGACAACCTACCTCCTGAAATGGACATGGATGTACAATCCTTGTATGGGGATTGCGGATTTGAAGCTTCAAGAATGTCGAACCATTGCCCTTGAAAACAATACCCTGTTACTTGGGAGATAACGAAGATGAATCCATAATGTGTAAGACCACTCAAGACCTAGAAGTAGACAACATTCATTCAATGATATCTACACCCATCCAATGCACTCTTACCTTGGGAGAACTGCTAAAACTCAAACCATATTTATGGAATGATCTACAGAAAACCCTAAAGAAGGTGGGGATAACGGGGCTAATCTCAAAAATTTTGGGAAAATTGAAAAATTAAATGGACAACAAAGAGATTTGATTTGTTCCGATGGACAAAGTCGGAGAATATTATGAAGGGAAAGAAGGAAAACAACCCTTCCAGTGAGATATAATGACATCGAAACCATGGCAATACTGGATAGTGGGGCAGGCATAGCCATAGCCACAAAAGTAGTATGGGAATCCTGGGGATAGCCAGCCATTAGACAAACTCAAATGAAATTGCAATTGGCTTACTGACACATTGAAAGACCATTAGGGTTGCTTGAAAAAGTGATAGTCAAATCCTGTGGCATTGAATATCAACACACTTTTGCCATAGTAGACTTTGGGAAAAAACTCAGTTACGAAATCATATTGGGAAGACCTATCTTCCGACAGGTACAACTTATCCAAGATTGGGGAAACAATTATCTGTACTTGAAGCAAGTGGGATCTATAACAAGAGTTAATCTAAAAGATCACACTTATAGAGATGTCATGAAGACACCCATACAAGAGTTTGATTGAGTCTCTTTGGCTAAAGCTAAGCTTTCATCATGGTTGAACAAAGACACTCCTATTTGGATGTGCGGAGCTTCAGAAAATGGAAGCTTAAAACAAGAACAATGTATTTTAGAAATCGATTGCACGGATGAAGCCTATGTACGTAAACCCTTTTCAAAGCATTTGTTTGAGCCATTTGAGTGGACTCAAATTTTAGCGACAATGGATGTATGTGTGAATACGTCAGTGCCTACTCAATTTTGTAATGGGACGGCTATGACATAATTTCCATCCAAATGATTTCAACCCTCTATATTGAAGATAAAATTGAGGAACCCAAGGACTTGATGAAAGCTCAACAAGTCTTTTCAGACCTCTACTATGATGCAACAGATGAGTTATAAGAACACGTAGTTACCTCAAAAGATTCGGGGTCAAAAAAAGAATATGCGAGAGGAAAATTTTTTGACTTTCCTAACCAGAAGCTGAGAAGACAAAAATGGTATAGACAAAAAAGGGACACCAGAAACGTGAAAGCTAGACCTATGTCATCAGTTTCCAGTAGAACACACTTCCTGATGCAGATAGATGCACATGATTGTGTCAAGGACAAATTCACTGGTAGATATCCTTTAAACAATACCTAGAAATATAAAAAACATTGAGAAAAACAAGGAAAGATACCCAAGCAAAACAAAAAAAATAAGAAAAGGAGTAAACCATGACACAAATTGAGCGGAAAAAGAAGTATCAAGAGTTGAAAAAAGCTCTAAAGGAGATATATACAACTGAAATGAAAACCACAAAAGAGGATGGTAAAGATGTAATGAGTGTTACATCCAATTACAAAAAGTATACTCTCCAAGATCGGAAAATCATTGTCGAACAACTTGTTAGAGAATTGCAAAAACAGGGTGAGTCCTACGAAGGGTCTAAAAAAGAAAAAAAAAGATTTGGTTGAACCAGGAGAAGAGCCTAGGCCTGCGTACATTGCAAATGAGCTAACAAAAGAAGAAGAAGAGCTTTTACTAAGCTTACTAAAAGAATACTGAGATATCTTCGCTTGGTCTTACAAGGATCTCAAGGGTGTTGATCCAAAAATCTGCCAACATACCATACCCATGAGAGATGATGCGAAACGAAGTAGACAAAGGCCATACACATATAATGAGACATTTGCCAGGAAGATCAAAGAAGAGATTGAAAATCTAAAGGAAGCCAAATTCATTTATGAAATTGAACACACAGATTTGGTTTCTCTAATTGTGGTAGTACCCAAGAAGAGTGGAAAATTACGAGTGTGTGTCAATCTCAAAAAAGTGAATGCAGCTACCATTAGAGACAACTTTCCTCTTTCAATCATTGAGCGTGTGTTAGAACGATTTGCGGGAAAAGAAGCTTACAGCTTCTTAGATGGCTTTTTGGGATTCAATCAACTTTTGGTTGACCCAAAAGATCAGCATAAAACTGCATTCGCAACGGAATGGGGTATTTTTGCCTATCGGGTTATGCCTTTTGGGTTAACTAATGCTCCTACAACCTTTCAAAAATTGATAAGCCATGCTTTTAAAGAATATCTTAGGAAATTCTTGGAAGTATATATGGATGATCTCTGCATACATTCATCAATCCGGGCTGATCATTTTGAACACCTAAAAAAGGTATTCAAAAAATTAGACTTTATATGGTTTGCTTAAATCCTGAAAAGTGCACATTCATGGGTAGACAAGGAAAAATTCTTGGATATATAGTGTGTAAAAATGGCATAGCTACTATTATGGATAAAATTCATGTCATTGCTGATTTTCTTAGACCAACAACAGTCAAGGGGGTTCAATTCTTCATGGGACATTGTGGATATTACAGACGATTCATTTACATGTACGCTATAATTGCAAAACCCATGTATAGCTTGATTACATACTTTGAGTGGACTAAAGCATGTGAAGAATCCTTCATGAACTTAAGCAAGATCTCACTTCAGCTCCAATATTGAAAGCACCAGATTGGAATAAGATATTCCACATACATGTAGATGCTTCCAATTTTGCCATTGGGTGTATACTAGCTCAACCAGGAGATGGAAAAAATTTATTTTCCTATTTCTTATGCTAGCCGACAGTTGAACATGGTAGAAAATAATTATACCACCACTGAGAGGGAAGGATTAGGAATGATATATGCCATAAAAAAGTATAGGCATTACCTATTAGCAAACAAATTTATGTTCATCGCGGACCACTAAGCCTTATTGTACTTGGTCAACAAGCCATGCAACACAGGAAGAATAGTGAGATGGTTCATCATTCTTTTGGAATTTGATTTCACTGTGGTTGTAAAAAAGGGCACTACTCATCAAAGAGCAGATCATTTGTCAAGGATTGTTTTAGGGGAATCACCTAAAGGAGTAGACGATGATCTACCAGATGCATATTTGTTCTTCGTAGAAATGATACCTCGATGGTTGGAAAATATGGTATCGTAGATGACCATAGCTCAAGTGGATTCGCAAACACCACTTCCTATTACAATTGGATCAATTGAGAAATCGGCTATGTATCAATTACCAATGGATAGGTTATACAAAAGAAACCAAGATGTAATATTCCTCTTATTCATTAATCCTGAAGAGAAAACCCAATACCTAAGTCAAGCACATATTACCATAGTAGGACTTCACTTTTCTAAAGACCAAACTATGCAAAGGATCTTGAGACTTGGAGTATTTTGGTCAACTATGCGGAGTGATGTTCGCTCTTTCGTAAAGGATTGTCCTCAATGTACAAAACAAACACCTATACCTCATGTAACATTGTTTTAAATGTCACCTGTTCCTAAGTGGAGTAACTATTTAGTCACTTACTTATCGAGCCGAACATTTCCTAAGGATATGAGTAAACACCATCAAAGAGCAATTGAAACTGAAGCAAGAGACTATGCTCTCATTGGAAACCAATTGTATCGGAGAGGTAAGGATCAACATTTGTATCTTTATGCAAATGAAGACAAATATATTACAATTATAGAACAAGCACATGCTTAATTAGCTGGAGGTCACTTTTCTAGTGAGAGCACCACAAAAGCAATCTTAATGGTAGGCATATGGTGGCCAACACTTTTTGCAGATGCCAAAGAATATGTTCGAAGATGTGATGCTTGTCAGCAAGCAAAAAGGCCAACACGTATAGATAGCATGTCCTTAAGACCAATGATGGGAGCTAGAGCTTTCGCAAAATGGGGTATAGACTTTGTTGGGCCAATACAGCCACCTGCTTATAGAACCCAACCTCAATATATTATTGTAGCTACGGACTATTTGACTAAGTGGACTGAAGCTAAAGCAACTCAAAACAATGATGCCAAAACCACTGCCGCATTCTTATATGAGTATGTGTTCACAAGATATTTGCTGCCAATAGAAATTATCAGTGATAGGGGAACTCATTTCCCCAATGAGGTAATCGAGTATTTGCTTAATGAATTTATGGTCATCCATAATAAATCAGCTCCCTATCACCCACAAGCAAACGGACAAGCTGAGCATACAAAAAAAATTTGCATCTCGATATTGACTAAAGTGGTTAGTTCAGGAAGGACAGACTGGGAAATGAATCTCCATGCTGCTCTATGGGTTTATCGAGTTTCATTCAAAACAGCTTTAAATACTACACCCTTTAACCTTATTTATGGTCTTGATGCCATACTGCCAATAGAATTTCTATTGCCGACACTAAGGGTAGCAAAGGATCTTGAGTGGACTGGACATGAATTGTCAGAAATACTTGAAGATTTAGAGAAGCTAGATGAGTAAAGGCTAACTGCTATAGCTCACATCTATACACAAAAGTGGAAACAAAAACAGTTTTTTGATTTCCATCTAACTACCAAATTCTTCAAAAAAAGGGGACTTAGTTTTAGTTTTAGTCTATTCCCTTAAGCAACACATTCCCAAGTTTAAGAAAAAGAGAAACGGACCTTTTATCATTGAAAATGTATCTCCAAGTGGAGCAGTCAAATTGTCCACCCTAGATGGTGAACCAATGGCTAATTGGATTAGCGGATGTCGTTTAAAGAAGTACAATTTGCCGCTAATCAATGAATTGCTAGAAAGAATGCATGCAGCCAAGGAAAGAAAGTAAAACAACAACAGGTTATTAATTATGCCCAAGAGGAAGCTCGGCTTTGGGTACTCAAAAGAAAATTTTCTTTCAAGAATCAAAAAACACCTATTCCCATCAACACACTGGAAATAGATGACTGACAATGGGAATTGCCAAAATATGCAGTGTCAACAAATGAGGAATGGTTAAATGGAATGGACCTTCGCATCAAAGTACAACTCAACAATCATAGCACGAATGCATTGGTTGATAGAGGAGCTCAAGTAAATGCAGTCAGTTATTCCACGTACAAGAAAGCAACTAGTCAGTCTTTGACAACATGAATAGCGACAATAAAAGGATGCAACAAGAACCCAATACCAACATTGGGAGTAGTCAACTTGAACGTGATAGTACATGGATGTTCATGCCCTCAAAAGTTTGTTTGCTTACCAGATGAACACATGAATGAGACGATGATTCTTGGAGTTCCATGGATACGGACATACAAGACAGTACCAGATTGGGATACAAATCAACTCAAGCTATCACCTAAAGGCAGACAACTCATTGTTCCAATTGCACCAAGCAAGGAAGAATGGAAAGGAAGTTACCAGCAGAGCAAACCACGGAGTAATTAATCTTCTCCATCCTATTGACAAGCAAATGCTATAGGTGGCATGCAAGGAGTGAGGTAAATTTGGGTACCAAAAGCACAGCTTAAGGACAAGCTGATTCAAATTTGGGTGCCCAAAACATCATCGACAATACCAAAGAAGGTTCCAAAGGTCAAAAATAGAGACGAGCGTCTCTAAGCAAGGAACCTAACATGAAATGGATTTGGCAAAAAAAAAAGAGCACTTATCTTCTTTGCAAACGGGAAAACCAATCAAGCAATGGAGAGTTAAGCCTTAGAAACCTCAACCACACCATTCTACACCAAGCAAACCAAGGTATCAATGGCGGGTAAAATCTTGACAACGATCAAAAGTGCTACCAACAGCTTAGGAAATCAACGTGCTAAAGCATCGAGATGGTACAATAAAGCAAAGAGCACACAAGCTACAATATTTGCTCTTTGGAAGACAACATCGGAAAGCCTCGACATCAGAAACCCTTGAGTTAATTACTCAAGAGCCACCTCTTGCACAACATAATAGTTTGAATTGCATTGATCTTCAAAGCATGGTAGAGTCAACCAAGGCTATGCATAGACACGATTGTTCAACCCATGCACACAGTCGTCCCAGAGGATTCTAGGAGGGGTGGAAGAGTACTAAGTAAGTAAGGGCAATGTTTGAAGAGGGAGGAAAAAGTTTGATGTTAGCGTGTGATTTTTAAAAAAATTACCTAATAATGCCCTTATAAATCATCAACATGGAAAATTTAACTGATAATATCTCCCCGATGAGTGTAAATAGTGTATATACTATCAAAAAATATCCAAAAATAGTATTTTTGATTATCTTTCATCATTTTTTGCGATATTGAGACTTAGAAAAGGAGAAACAAAAAACAATAAAGCTCTGTTTTTCAATGAATTTTCTTAATTATTGGATTCTCACTTTGCTTTTTTAGCGCATTTTGTTATTTTCTTTGATTTTTTCAATAAACAGGTCAAAAATTAATAATAAATAGCGAAAGGAGCTCAGATGGAAAAATTGAAGACACGATGGTGATCAGAAAGTCAAGGCGGAAAAGCACAAAAAACATCAATCAAATCGAAAGATGGAAGCGGAAAGCCTAAATTAGGCGGCCATACCTACTTTTGCAGAATTCTTGCAGAATGCGCTACATGAATCCGATTGGGAAAATTTATGAGTAACACAGATTTCACGGTCTAGTAGGACTAATGGGGGAATCTAGGAAAAAATTGTTCGAGAATTCCGGGTATAGCTTTTCGACCTCTTTCGCGCGTCTTTTTCGGAGTCTAAAGTCACCTATTTTCAGCGCAGTCTCACACAAGACATGAGGGGTAAGTTCTTTACTCATCAATGATCCATTTTGTATGGCCAGAAGCTAGTCTAAACCCCTAGAAAAAACCCTAGAATCCGAGCAGTGCATGAAGACCTACGACAAAAAATGGACCATAGCGGCCTGTCAGCTCAACCAAATCGGATGAGATTTGAACTGTAGCATGCCCCAACATAATAGAACACTTCTATATCACTAGTTGACCATTCGGGAAGGGTCGAGGGGGCCCCAAGTAGAAAAGCTAGGTTTTTAATAGATGCCAAAATTGCATTTTGACTCCACAGACAGCTTACATACGAGGTCTATACACAGTGCATATGATTGGTTTTGTGAAATCAATCAAGCGAAGCTCTCGAAAAGCAAAAAACGGCTCGAAGGCTACAAAGTGTCAAACTCAACATACAAGGTCAAACTGACTCCAAATGGACCAAAATTGGATGAGTTGCTTCACGACTATGTTGCGGACAAGTCCATAGCCTCAAAAGCGACTAACCAACTCAACAAGAGCAGCGTAGTCACAAAATCAGAGATTTCAAAGTCGACAAAGCACAAAGTGATGCCGACAAGACCAAACTTTACCAAAGTCAATTTAGGACTTGTTTTAGGTGTATAGAATGTGTTTAGGTCCAAATTTTTAAGTTTTGCAAGAAAACTGTGACTGTTGTAAATAATCACGATTATTTACTTTTGCACTATTTTGGCTTGAAAGTTGCATCATCACCTCACCTATCACTTGTACACACCTATTACATGCCAAAATTCAAGTATGAGCCAAAATGATTACATATAACTTTGGAAAATTGCCAAAAAAACGCAAAGAAGTCCTTGCAAGCCAAATTCTGAGTCATGAGCAACATTTTTTGATCCAAATCACCTCGTATCACATACACAAGGTCTATACAATGCCTAGAACCAAGTTGTACCAAAAAATGTTCATTTTGATAGAGAAGTTAATAATTGCGATTATTTACTTTTTGGCCAAAATGTGAGAAATTTACTATTTTGCCATCATACATCCAAAGTACATGATGCCCTAAGACCACTAGCCAAGTTTGAACAAATTTGGATCTCAAAATCTCAAAATCTCTTTACATGTATTGTTTCAGAGACCTAAAGCCTAAATATGGCACCATTTTCACCCAGTGCACTCAAATGAGTCCATATTTCACTCAGAGTATGTACTTGACCACTAGCCAAGTACATGATGCCCTAAGACCACTAGCCAAGTTTGAACAAATCTGGATCTCAAAATCTCAAAATCTCTTTACATGTATTGTTTCAGAGACCTAAAGCCTAAATATGGCATCATTTTCACCTAGTGCACTCAAATGAGTCCATATTTCACTCAGGGTATGTATTTGGTATATACTTCAAGCCTATAATGCCAAATTTGCAAAAAGTTGAAAAAAATACGCAACTATAAATAATCGCTATTATTTACTTTTGTTGCAAATTTTTGTAATGATTTTATGAAGTTGATCTTTACATGTTTTTATGCATCTATGCATGTTTAAAAATTGATTTAAAGCAAATTGGACCAAATTTGTCAGCATTTCAGACTAAAGAACATTTCAGAGAAAATCTGTCAAGTTTGCTAACCTTGACTCAATTCACTCAATAGGAGCCATGCAAGCCGCAGAGAGGGCCAAGAAGAAGCTCTTACTAAAGAAAAAGCTCCAAGAGCTACCTCCATACCAAATGGACCCCGATTGAGTCAACCTACCTGTCAAAGGAACAGCTTGAAGAGCATAACACCATGGTGTTCATAGGAAGATTCAAGAGCAAGGAAGGACATCGGGTAGAACTGCAACTTCTACCCAAAGAAGTGTATGATGTCGCTGCAAAGGCCGAGACCAAAGAAGCCAACCGAAGGCTAGGACTCAGATATTTCTATGAACAAGAGCCGTGTGGAGTGGACTTCCAAAAAGCTTATGAACTTTTGTCCACGATCAAAGAAGATGGAACTGCTCAAATCTCTGACCAGCAAGGGAACAAAGTTGAAGTAGTAATTACCAAGGAGATAGTGGCAGAAGCACTCAAACTGCCAACAGAGGAAATGACAATGAGGGCAAGGGATAGAAAGACGGTAGGAACCTTCACCAAGGAAACCACTGCTGCTACATTTGCCGACCTCATCCAAAAACAAGTGGAAGAGCCCACAAGGTTGTACCCCCAACACTTCCACTTCCTCGCCAAAAGACTGCCAAGGTATATGGCACCTAATCATGCAGTTGCCACAACATTTACACAAGTTCTCAAATCAACAACCAGGCAACCAATTGACCATGCACAATATGTTTTGTCCACATTGAAAGGGGCAAAGAAAGAAGGAAAAATTACATACATGGGTGCACCAGAGGTTTTGACTAGAATCACCTACCATGCTATCGGCATGGCCGACAACTTGCTGCCTGCCCCAGATCATAACACTTGGATAGTGTCAGCATACCCTTCCCCCTCGAGCTACAAGGTCTGCCAAGAGAACATACAAGTCAGATGAAGAGTCCGATGAGAGCTCGTCAGAATGGCATAATAGTGAAAGCTCAGATAACGAGGAAAAAAGAGCATGACGGGAAGAAATAAAGAGAAAAGTTGTGGCAGCACACCAGGAGGAACTTGTAAAAACAACAAGCCAGATTCGAAAGAGAAAATCAATTTTACAAACGCAACCGCCATGCACAAGGCAAGGACCCAGCAAAGTGGATACCCATTGAGCTTAAAGGACCAAGAACTAGGCATCATACCAGGAAATAGACTGAAGATCCCACACAAATATTGGAAAAGATGTATCAAGAAGCATAACTTTGAAGCTGAAAGAAACCCAAGAAGCGGAACAAAAAGCTAAAGAGGCAACGGAATAGCAAAAGCAAGTAGAGGAAGCAACTGCACAAGGAGCAGCACAACATGATCAAGGTGATGTCTCTGGGCCTGAATTTCTTCACCTGTTTCAGAACAGCATGATCACCCCATGCCGAGCCCACCACCTTCACCAACAGATAAAGCCAAAGAACCTGAGCCGACCAAGGAGACAGAGCCTGAACAAAGAGAAGCAGTTGAATCCGCACAACAGACAACTGAATCTACAGAGGAGCAGCAAAAAGACCAAGACAAAAAGACAAAAAGGGCAGCAAGTCCTGCACCAACAGAGGAGAACACAAAATTTGAGCAACCAAGAGAACAGGAGGTCGAGGAAACACCTTCCACCTCAACACAGCAAGAAACGATCGAGGCATCCACGGAGCCTCATAATGACAAAGCGAAAAAATAACAGCCACAGCCACAAGGGCAACAAAAACCAGCCACCATGACGCAGCCAAAGGATACACAAGAGACTGTAGAAACATCAAGGCAACTAGCACAAAACAAAGATTGGCAATTAAACGAGGAAGTGATCCTGCAAGTTAACGAGTATGCCAAGAAAATGCAGGACATGACTGAACGACTTTGCTCAGCAGCACTTAGCCGTAGCACAAGGGCCAAAGAATTAGGGATGGTGATTGACGCACTCCAAGGGGAGCTAGACAATAGATTAAACGTCATCACTGATCTATAAAGGCAAGTGCAGGAGTTGAAAGCGGAAGTTGAACAAAATCAGCTCACAAGGGATAAACAACAGAAAGAGATGGAGGAGCTCAGTGACTTGCTTACGAAGTTGTCAGATGCATGCAAAGCAAAAGATGAACAACTGACAGAGTTACAAACAAACTTCTAACTACAACCCTGTCAATTCAAAAAATGCAAGTACAATTAGATGTAGTGAATGCCTCACTACAGTACTCAGAGCAAAGAATAAATGATCATGAAATTTTATTGCACCAAATACGAGAGAATCCAACCGTAGCCTCGATCAAATAAAAAACGAGGTCTACAAAGCAGTAGAGAAGAAGAATAAATACCTCAAGCTGGAGCTTAAGCTGGAGCAATCTTAGTGCAAAGACCTGGCTTTAATGCGGGTGCAAAGAGAAGATGAGCTGTTGAAAGAAATATTTGAACTTAAAAGGGTCAACCAACTGTTGAGAGGGACGGCTAGAAACAAAATAAGAGGCAGGTACTTCAGAGAGAGCCACAGATAGAGATCCCCTCAGTTTCATTTGCTGACATGGAGACACAGCCAGCAGAAGAGCTAAGTGGCACTAAAGGAGAAGATTACACAAGAGATAGATGAGCAGTGGAAGGCAACAATGGATTAAAAGCTGAGAGTTCTTCACTCCGTCAACATCACACAACTCACTTCCGATCAAATCAATACGCAATGGCGCCAACAATCCCTGCCCTATTGTTGGACGGATACGCCGCGACGGACGTCAGCACAACGAGAACTCACCTAACATGTAATGTCAGCTAAGGACGAAGCTCGACCCACAAGCGCGTGGAAGCAAGCATAAGGTGTCAACCTACACTCGACCGACTCCTAACTAATTCCTTCAGAGGTCTCTACCAATTGTCTAAGTCACAGCCTTCAAGAGTGCATAAGAGGAAACTTCCTACAACGCTGTCTAGAGCCGAACACCCATCAAACAATCTCGAAACACCATAGAACTTGAAGGAGACCCTACTAATACCAATAGGTCACTCTCCCTAAGGTCTATGAACCAAAATCCCAACCCAAAACACCCGGTGCAGAAACACGTAGGATGTCTGGCCGAAATCTGCAGGTCTTCGTTTCCAAAATCTAAAGTGCCTAATGTGTAGTTCTACTCAATGTGAACGCGTGGATATGCTGCAATGCAAAATCGGACAATGTATGCTCACCCAAACAACCATAAAGCTCGTAGAAGGACCTCGCAAAACCGGACCGTACGCGTGCAATGTAGATATCGGCGTGTAGCTCTCGTCGGGGGCAACACGCTGCACTTCTCCGCACTCGATTCCGACCACCGGAGCACACGTAGCATCAAGATGAAGCTCACACACTCTCTCTCTCGTACACAGTACGCTCACTCACAGACTTCAAACTTGTTTTTAAAAATGACAAAAGGTCCCTTCATTAAGGTCAAAAAGTGGTATATATACCTTACAATTTCTGAAACCATAAAGTTCCAAAATCAACCATCTACTCAATCTAACTATCAAAACTGGGATACAATCTGGAAACTTCTGTAAGTCCCAATACTTACAAGGTGAAAAATCAGGTTTTCCTCAATGAATGAATAATTACAGAAAATAATAATCCTCCGGGTAGTTACTGTCGTGGGGTGTGTCCAGCTTCTAACACTCCCCCCCTCCTTGCTCATGTCGTCCCCGACATGGCCTTGATCTGCTACTTCATCTTATCGTTTCTCGCATCTTTAGCAGTGATTCGTACCTGGCATGTAGGTTCAGCATTGTTGGGCCAAAAATGTCCGTATTGATGGTGAAGAACCCTGTATAGAATGCTTCTTCAAAATCCTGGAGGTGATAGGATGGTAGAAACATGATCCTTTGATACAGCGCATGTATCACCTCCTTGGAAGACTGACCTGACAGATCATAGGCGCATCTGTATGTATCCTGGAAGAAGAATATGTTGTCGGTCACCTGGCCTGGCTTGAAGGACTCGAACACTACTAAGATCGTTCTGCATATTTTCCTCATCATAATGCATGTAAGGTCAGGTGAGCCAGTGAACAACTTTATGGCGCCCGTTAGGGTTTTCACCATGTTTTGGACCCTTATTCTCTCACCTGCCTTCACGCCCGGCAGCTTTGGGTAGTTCAGCCAAGTGGGTTGGCTTCTTTGCAAAATTTCATGTGCCTTCCACGTTTTAACCCTTGGTGGAGCACAGAAGCTGAGGGTGTCTCTGATATTTTTTAGGTGCCTCTACCAAGTGGATTAGGTATTGTGGGTACTTTGTAAGCCAAGCCTTCCTCCACTTTGGCTGAGAATCCACAATAAGCTTAACTCCTTCTGGCTTTGAAGTGTCTGCATTGTAGAGAGGTACAGCTGGCTCTTCTCTGATCCGCTTGTTTATCGTAGCTGCCTCATATTTCAGCAATGGATATGGGAGAGAGGGTTCAAGCCACTCGCGCCTGAGATTGCTGGCGTCGATCTTTTGAATGGTCATAGATTTGAAGACCCTCTGCTCCCACTCCAAGGCTTCCTTCATGGTTTCTCTGAGCTCTTCCTCTATTGCCTTGCGTAATTTTTCCTCCTCTTCTTGTGTTAGATCCTATGGCTCTGGAGAGGATCCTGCTATGATTTCCTCTTGCATAGGTGTGTCCACAAGATCTGCCACATTTTCAAGGTCGATGCCCTCATTAGCGGCTGGCCCTAAGCTTTCTGCCTCTCCTCCTTGCTTGCCTTTCAACTCCTCAATTTGCCTGAGGAGTGTTTGCTTTTCTGCTTCTGCTTCTCCGCCCATATTCACGAGGAGGTCATTAAGCTCACCGTTTACTCTTTCCGCCTCCTCGAGATTTATCTTTATGCTTTCCACTTCTTCTTGTAGGGCTTTTTGGCCCTCCTCCATTCTCGTTTGCATTACTATAGAACCTTCAGCCATCATCGATCTCTGCTTTTTCTCGAGAGTCAGCTCCTTCTGAAGTTCCTACATTTTCTCTTCATATAGTTGACTCTCAGAAATGATTTGAATTGAGCTCGTAGCTCTGACTCTAGCAGGTGATGCTCGCAGCCTTTGGATGGTTTGATCTTTGACTTTTAGTTGGTCCTTGAGCTCAAGGACTTCATCCAGGCTTGCTTCTTGTTCTATCTCTGCTCTCTCCTTGGCATTCCTCATGGCCTCTACTTCTTTCGTTTCTTCTGCCAGCTGTAGCGTCAGATTATCTCGTTCTTTTTCGGCATCTCGCAATGACTTGCTGAGCTGCTGACACTCTTCTTCAGCTGCTTGTATTCTTTTTGCTACTGCCTCATTTGCGTCTTCCATTGCTTGGTAGTTTTGCAGAGCCCTTGCCAAGCTGGCCTGGAGGTCAGCTTCTCTCTCCTTTTGCCCTTGGCTTTGTGCCTGCAGAGAATCCCTTTCCATTTTGATCTTTTCTTCGGTGGCTTTGAGAGTTATCATCTCTTTCTCTGAAGCCATGGATTGTGCCCTCAATCCGGCTAGCTTTGTCATCACCACGTCCCAGTCATTGGAGGGCGGGTGCAGGTCTACCGTGTCTGTAGCAATTTTCTTTAGCTCCACTAGCCTGATGCCTTGCATCTATTCTTTAGGCCCTGTCCTCGCCAAGTCGAATGCGACTGTGGCGGCTTCTTCCTTCGTATAGCCTGCAGCTAGCAGGTCCAAAAAAGCATAGTAAGCATAATCTAATCCATTTTGCTCAGTTTTAGGCTTGGCCTCTTCTTTTGGCTCAGGTTCCTATATTGGCTCTTGCCTTTCTTCTTGTTTGTCCTCAGCCTCCTTATCTTCTTGTGGAGGGCTACTAGGAGGTGATGAGGGCGGTGGTGATGGCTGTGGGCTGGGTTTAGGGCTATCTGGTAAAGAGGTAGGTTTCCCCTTTAAGTCCCTGTCTGCTTTTGTTTTTCTTTCTCTTTCCTGGTTCTCTTGTTCATCTAGCAATTTCTGCCTTATCTGCTGTACTTCCTCCTCTGTGAAAGGGACATGAGGAATGTTTTCTGCCGCAGCATCAAGAATCTCAAAATTCTTGATATAATCTTCAAAACGGTCCCTTTGCACTCTTCTGGATGATCCGGACATAGACTCGAGAGATGGCTTCCAGAGTTTGTTTAAATCACCCTTGAGGGCTCTCTCTGCTCGGAAACTCTCCATCAGCCTCTCTAGTCTTGCTGCTTTTTGTGACCTTGTCTCTTTGGCCGACACTTGAGCAAACTCCTTCTTTCCTTTCTTCTGCTCGGGTTGCTCCTCTTCAACTGGCTCTAGCCGTCTTTTCAACCTCCTAGGCACCCTTGGTGCCCTTTGCGGCTCATCTTCCTTGTCTTCTTTTACTCTCAGCCAATCATTCTGAGATGGGGGGTCAAGCCACCTTCCTTTAGCGTGTAGTGCCCCATAAACCACCTTGGTGATCAGTTCTCCTGGCACTATATAGGTTGGCTTTTTGTTGCCCATCTTTACTAAGCTGTCATGTATATATGCCGCATAGTTGATTATCTTTGGGGTGCCTTTTGTCATTGCCCAAGTGAACGTTGTGGCAATTGCACCTGGCGGCATCCTGTACTTCTATGGCCTCTTTGTGCACATGTGGAAGTACTGGTTGTATAACTGGCTCATGATTGCCACCTTTGGGTTGGCAATGTCTTCAAAGGTGTAATTTGCCTTTTTCTCTTTTTACACCTTGACTTCATCCCTTCTTTTTGTTACATTGTTTCCCTCATTGGAGAGGTCTAGGGCATGGGCTACAACCCACTCATTGATTATTATCTTTGTATCTGGTCTGCCTTGTAAATATGTTACCTTGGCCACTCCATCCTCTTTGATGCTTGTTACAAACTCCCAGACTCTTTTGATGTCCACTCCTGCCGGTATTGCTTCGAAGTAGTTGTGGAGATCAATCTTCTCCAAGTAGCCGGCCATCTTGTTTCGTACAAACTCATTGAGTTCTCTCGGCAGCATTGGTAGCTCTATGACGTTGCCTTCATTGTCTTTGAACACTCCCTGGTAGATCTTTAGGTCGTTGGACTCTAACAAATCCTCTTGTATCTAGGTGCTGGTGGATTTAGTGTTCCTTCTGGAATGACAAAGGGTTCCACTTCGTCGAGATAATCTTTGATGGTCATTCTTTTCTTTTTTGCCAGTGACTTCGAGGCTGCCATAGATACTGTTGCACTCAGTAGGCCGAAGTTAGCGTTTTTTCCATATTAGCTGCGAAACTGAGTTTTACTTATCCAAATGACTTGAAAATTGAAAATAAAGCTTAAAAGGAACTTGTGAAGCTGTGCATGTGCTCACAGTGCAAATCTGACCAAAATTTTCCATCTAGACATCCTACGTGTAGGATGTCTTTTTCATCAGAATTTGTTCATACTTGACATGCAGGTAGTGTAAGGCTCATGGAACATGGCTATATGCTTGGATTTGGATTTGGATATCAAAAAGTGGATTTTTGGGCTGATTCAGGCTTTAGGTCACAATTTGGGTAGAATGTCCTTCATAGGTAGCAATTGATGTCCAAATGGGTTGAAAATTGGTATCTGGGCTCATTGCACCATGGTATTGGCTCCCATGATGTCATTCTTTGCACAGAAGGCTAAATTTATGTTGGAGACATCCTACGCGTAGGATGTCTTTTTCATCAAAATGACATGAAACTTGTTCTGTGGGTTGTCCTTGGCTTATGGAACATGGCCAAGTTTTTGGATTTGAATTTGGACAAGATTTGATGCTTGTAAGGCTCTGTGAGGTATTTTTGGGCTCAAAAAGTGTATCTTGAGGGTGTTGGGGGTCAAAAGTGATTAGAATGGCTTCAAACTTGATATATGGGCTCCTGATGATGAGGTGATTGAATCTGGAATGATAAATCATCCCTTGCATGCCAAAAAGGTCAAATAGACATCGTACGCGTAGGATGTCTATTTCATCATTTTTTCCCCTGACCACACAGATTGTTTGGCTTGGTTGTTGATGGTCTAGGAAAGCCACTCGTGAAGTTTGGTGGCAAACGGACTTGCGGTTTGGCCGCAAGTGCAATTTGACGCTTTGTGTGTCTGATGCCGTTTCTGAAGTTTAGTGCCGCTTCGGGTCACATTTTGGTCGTGTGGGTCATATAGACTTGTTGAGCATGTCAAGATGCTGCTACCAATGAATTTTGGTAGCATTTGGTCGCCGTTTCACCGATGTCCCTTTGGTGGCCTCTTGCGGGTTTCTGGGAATTAGGGTTTTCCCCGATGGTTTCCTACTGCCTTTGGCTATCCAGGACTGGTCTCCTAGACTAAGGTAAGTTGCCGATGAAGTTTTGTTGCTTTCGGGTTAGCCGTTAGGCCGCCGTCTCTACTTGTAGGTCTCTACCGCCCGCTTTGTGTGTGACCCCTATGCTAGTTTTTGCGACATAATGACAAACATGCGCGAAAAGCTCAAGGTGGTGAGCCTACCTCTCATGTCTGGAAGGTCGATCCGCTCTAGGTGGCAGAAGCTCTCTCCACAAAGTCAATAGTGAGAATGAACTAAAAATGGGGTAAAAATTTCTTATAATGGAGGTCCCCGAACCACTTTTCATGAAATTTGACATGTGCTCCTATCTTCTTGCGAGATGCGGTTTAGGCTCAAAAATTTCTTGATTTGGATTCCATTTGCTCTGTTTACCAGAATTTTGGCATTTCGGTCAAAACCTGGCCAAAACACGCTTTTCGCTGCAGTCTCATAATTGCACCCCCACTGTACCATAGGTTGTCCTATAGTCACTGATCATCCCCATATTTTTTGTTTTTCATTACGACTGTTTTTCACCTGCTTTTTGTATTTTTGAATTTTTTCTGCCAAAAATTAGAAAAATTAAAAGGAAAATAGCAAATCAAACCCAAAAAATCTCCAAAAATCATAATAAATCACAAACATCACCGCAACACATTGTATACACTCACATGCAATTTTTATGGCCGGATTTCTCCGTTTTACCAATATTTTGCCTTAAAAATTGCTATTTCTACTTATATACACACACTTAGGGGCTTGATTTGGCGTTTGGCCCCATATACCTGTAGCTTAATGCCGTATAAGGGCATATGTACTTGGGTTACTCTAGAAAATTTCGCAATCAAACAACAACCCTAAAAATAGTCAAAAATCATGCCCTTTTTTGATGTTTCTGTTACTGGTTCCGCATTTGAGAGTGCCTCTAGAATGCCTCCCCCCCTCCTAGCCGGAGTCGTCCCGGACGACAAGGTTTCGCCTCAGAGTATGTGCCGTGCATAGGTTGAAAAAGTTGTGCTAATGCCTGGCCGATTAATGTGGCCCTATTTTATGCATACTCTGTCAATGCATGGAAAAATTAATGTTGTGCAAGAGAAGGGAATAAGCATGATGCTTATTGGCATTCGCCATCGAGGTTTCCTGCTTTCTTTGCAAGTAACAGCTATAACTCTACCGCTCTCTGTTTAATTTTCTTTTTTGCAAACGGCAATTGCTTTGCCGACACTGTTGATGGAGTCGTAGCTGTTTCTAAGGATAGAATTGGTTGGGCCGTAATGGCTATGGGCCGTATTGCCTTTTCTTTCCATTGGTATTTTGTTGCTGCGGGTTTTTGTAGATGGTTTGGCACTTTCTTGTTTGCCACTGGTTTGTCTTTTATTAGCATCCACATATGTCGATTTTCCTTTTTGAAATGCAGCTGTCTGCTTTCCGTTGTTGCTTGTACTGAAGGGAGTTCCTTTGGCTTTTGCTTTGGTATCCAAATGTGATTGACGTTTGGGTTATGGTTAAGCATTTTCTTTGGGATCCATATCTGTTTTATGACCTTGGTTTGTGGTTGAACCTTCTGCTTTGTTGGAATCCTTTTGTTGCATTGTTGCATTGTTGTTTGTCGTCCATGTCATTTCTATCTTTCCGCATCCATACTTGTTTTCCTTGTTTTGGTAACCTAGAGTTTTGCATTGTGGCAGGTGACTTCATGTGTCTGTAAGTAGTATTGTTGGCTTCTACCTGATTTTTGGTCTCGGGTATCCTGTTGTTCTTTGATGGCATTTGTGCTTTTGGCTTTGTTTCCAGTGATTGCATGGCTTGCAGTTGAGCATGTTGGTATTGCGAAGCAAAAGCTATCACCTGTTGTTCATGTTCATGCTGAATTTTGACTGCCTTTGCTTTCCAATCTATCTGCACATTGTACGCTTCTTGCCAAGGTTGTCCCAGCATCATTGGGTGTTGTGTGCTTTCATCTGTCACCACATAGAATTTGTGTGGGTAAATATATTGATGTATCTGTACATGCAATATAGTCTATCCCAATGTTTTCAACGGGTGTGATGTGCTACTTTCCAGCACTTGAGGAGTAGGATGAAGTTGACCTGTGACTTTGAGCTGTTGGTATAATCCGTAAGAGATCAAATTTGCTTGAGCACCCGAATCAAGCAAGGCTGTTGATTCAACTTGATTGCTGCCCACTTTGACCTCAATTATTGGCTCCACTGTTTCTTCATCCAACTTCGTTAGTCGAATGGCATTGATTCGCAATGGTGGTCCACTTTGTTGTTGTTGTCACAAAAGTCGTCTTTTTGCAATGCGTTCTTGTGCTTCGGCTTGAGCTTCCTCCCGTACTCTCTGTTTTTCCTTCATTCTTTGTTTTTCTTGATGAATTTGTTGGAGCATCTCCTGTGTGAGTAGTAGATGATACCTCCTCAGTGGACATCCACTAATCCAGTTTGTCATTTCCTCACCTGCTAATGTAGCAAGCTTGATAGCTCCACTTTGTGATAAATCACTAATCACAAATGGTCCCATCCCTCGCTTTTTAAGTTTCTTGGCATGTTGCTTCAAGGTATAAACAAGTACGTAATCACCTGTTTTGAACTCTTTGGTACGCACATGTTTGTCAAAAAATTCCTTTTGTCTTCTCTTTTTAGCATAGATTGAAGCGACAGCTCGTAAGCGGAGTTCATCTAGCTTTTCAAGATCATCAATTCTTGAAGAGAGCTCATGCCCTGTCCATTCTAAGCTTTTTGCTACTCGTAGGGTTGGAATTAAAAACTCTATGGGTAGTATAGCATTTAGGCCAAACACCATGTTGTATGGTGTTGTTCCTATTGATGTTTTGTAAGCTACCTTGTATGCCCATAGTGTTGAGTGTAGCTGCTGATCCCAATCTGTTCTTTATTCTGACACTATTTTAGTGAGAACCATGCATAGTGTTTTATTAGTGGCCTCAGCTTGCCCATTGGCCTGTGGATGGTATGGTGTGGATTTCCTATGTATGACCATGAATTCCTCTAGCAGATATTCAATGACTTCATTGAGAAAATGTGTTCCATGGTCACTGACAATTTCTATTGGTAACCCGTAACGTACAAAAACATTCTCATACAAAAATTGTGTAGTGGTGCGTGCATCAGCTTTTTGTGTCACTTTGGCTTCGACCCATTTTGTGAGATAGTCCGTAGCCACAATGATATATTGGGTATGGGTGCGATATGCAGGGGGTGATATAGGTCCCACAAAATCAATGCCCCATTTTGCAAATGCTCTTGCTCCCATCATTGGCCGTAATGGCATCTCATCTCTTTTTATTGGCACCTTGGTGCGTTGACATGCGTCACAACGCTTTACAAACTCTAGCATCCATGTGCAATGTAGGCCACCAAATTCGTGCGGTTAAGACAATTTTTGCCGTCTTATCACCCGAAAAATGGCCTCCACTTATTCGCTATGTGCATGTTCTAGAATCAACAGGTATTCGCTTTCACTTGCACAGATTCTAAGTTGATTGTCATTACCTCGCTTATAGGGTTGGTTCCCAATTAACTGAAAGTCGGGAGCTTCCATCTCTATAGCTTTTTTTCGTGCTCTTGTGATGTTCTAAGGGAACATCTTTGTGGTTAAGAAGTCAATGATATATTGACTCCATGCAGGTGCTATGTTTACCTGAAACAAAGTTGCGTGATCCACTGGTCGTTTGGCACTACATATAGTACAATTGGTAACATAAGAAAGTGTGTCCGCATACATAGTTGGCCAATAAACCCCTAACTGTTTCAGCCTCTGGTGTGTCTTCACTGTTGAACAATGAAATGCACAACCCTGGACATGTGCCTCTTCAAGGTAGCACTCGAATTCTTCCGGATTTATACATAATCGTAGGATTAGGTCTGATCTAAGACGATACAGCCTCCCTGCTATCAACTGGAAGTTTTTTGTTTGTCGAATTGTTTGCTGTTTGGATCTGCATTCCGTATTATCAAACCCACTTCCAAAGGAAAGAACGCTAACAATTTCTTGAGACCATTTGGGTACCATTTCAATGTTGAAAAGATAAGCATCTGGTATGTCATCATCTACTCCTTCAAGAGCTTCCCCGTTGTGTATCCTTGAAAGATGATCCGCTCGTAGATGGGTTTTACCCTTTTTGACCACCACTGTGAAGTCAAATTCTAGCAATATAATAAACCAGCGTACGATTCTCCCTGTATTGCAAGGTTTATTTACTAGGTACAAAAGAGCTTGATGATCTGTGAAGAACACAAATTTGTTTGCAAGCAAATAATGCCAAAAAAATTTTACAGCATAAATCATTCCTAACCCTTCCCGCTCGGTGGTTGTGTAGTTATTTTTTGCACTGTTTAATTGTCGGCTCGCATAGCAAACCGGAAAATTCATTGTTTCGTCTCCAGGTTGAGCTAGAATGCTTCCAATGGCATATGTTGAAGCATCAATGTGCACATGGAATATCTTTTCCCAATCTGGTGCCTTTAGTACAGGTGTTGATATAAGTTTTTCCTTCAGATTTTGGAATGAAGTTTCACACTCCTCGGTCCACTCGAAATTGACTAGCAAACGATACAGAGGTTGTGCGATAACCGCATACATGTATATGAATCTTTGATAATATCCGCAGTGTCCCAGGAAGGATTGCACTTGTTTCTCATTAGTAGGCCTGGGTAGGTCTACAATGACTTTGACTCTGTTTAGGTCAGTGGTTATGCCATTTCTTGAGACAATGTGTCCTAAGATTCGTCCTTGCTTAACCTAAACACACACTTTTTCGAATTAAGACAGATTCGATATGTCCTGCACTTTTCAAAGACCTTTTGCAAATGGTCAATATGTTCCTCTCGTAGGAGAGAGTGTACACACAGGTCATCCATGTAAATTTCTAAGAATATTCTTAGGTATTCCTTGAATACGTGAGTCATTAACCTTTGGAAAGTGGCTGGTGCATTAGTTAAGCCAAATGGCATAACTCGATACGCATAAATCCCCCATTTTGTGGCAAACACTGTTTTGTGTTGATCCTCCCTTGCTATTGCCAGTTCGTTGTATCCTGAAAACCCATCCAGAAAGGAATAAGCCCGTTTCCCGGCCACTCACTCCAGTACATGTTCTGTGATTGGCAAGGGATAATTATCCCTTATGGTTGTTGCACTCACCTTTTTGAGGTTTACACACACTCACAGTTTTCCATTCTTTTTGGGAACTACCACAATGGGCAACACCCAATCTCTATGTTCAATTTCATAGATGAATTCAGCTTCCATTAGCTTATCAATCTCTTCTTTGATTCGTTTAGCAAATGTGTCATTATATGTATAAAGACGTTGTTTGCTAGGTTTTGCATCCGATTTCAAAGGAATTGTATGTTGGCATATCAATGGATCAACTCCTTTGAGGTCTTTATAGGACCAAGAGAACACATCTTTATACTTCTTGAGAAGTTGTGTTAGTTGTTCTTCCTCCTCAGGCTCTAAATCGTTAGCTATATAGACCGGCTGAGGCTTTTCACCTGGTTTTGCGAAGTCTATCTTTTTTGCATTTTCAGGCCCATCGTAAGATTCTTGGTTGGTTCTTTCCCTTACTGGTGGTGTCATGATGATTTTTCTATCCTGGATAGTAAATTTCCGATAGTATGATGGTACATTCATGTTCCCCTTTTCTGACTCCCCTTTACCATCACTATCTTCTTCAGTAGTCCATCTCTCTCTCAAAGATCGTTTCAGTTCTTGGTATTTCTGTTTACGCTCCAGTTTTGGTCCACTCCTGGTCTTTTGTTGTTTCTTTTTTTGAATTTTGAGATTTTTGTGATTTTGTTTCGGTTTTAGCTTTTCGTACCTGTTTTATTTCCTCTCGCGTTCTTTCTTTTTGATTTTTTGAGAATCTTCCTGATATTTGATCTTTTACACAATCCTCTGCTTTTACAAGCATCAAATAGTGAGTTTTACCTTTTATCCTAGGCATCAGGTTCTCTCTCGCTTTGTTTCCTGCTCGTTTCCTCCTATAGCGTTCTTGGCGTCTAGGGTGTTGATTAGCAAAATCATAAAACTTGATATTCTCGGTTTCATTTCCACGCTCACTTGAGGTATCTGAACACTCATTATCTGCATCATCATTTACTTCCAAATGTTCAGAGGAGTTGTAAAACTCTTCTTGTTCTGGTGGTTCTACCGTCTCTTTTTCTGGTATAACGCTTACCATGTAATAGGGTAACACATCATAGCCATCCTTATCACAAAATTTTGTTGTTGGACTGTCGGTAATGGTACAGACATCCAATGTTGCTAGTATGTGTTCCCATTCTAGAGGTTCCAAGGTATCTTCAGGGAAAGGTTCCGGAATATACTCCTTGTCCTCAATTGCTCTTTCTAATATGCATTCCTCTCTTCTTAGGCTTCCACAATGTGAAGCTCCGCACATCCATAGCTCTTTTGGTTGCCTTAACCATGCTGGTAGTTCTGATCCTGCTACTGTAGCCGAATCAAACTCTTCCACAGGTGTTTGGTTCACATCTTTGTAACTATGGTCTTTCAGGTGTATTTTAGTTGTTGTCTCGCTATGTCTGAGGTATATGTGGTCATAACCCCAATCTTGGACCATCTTCAATTGTCACATGAATGGTCGTCCCAAGATGATCTCATAATTTTTCTTTTTGTCGAAATCACCTATTGCAAATGTATGCTCATACTCGATTCTGCAAGAAGTGAAAATCACTTTTTCTAAGAGTCCTAGAGGTTTCTCCATGAACCCATCTGTCAATTGCAGTTTCATTCTGGTAGCCCTCAAAGCTGGTTTTCCCCATTTTTTCCAGATTTCCTTGGTGGCGATAGCAACTCCCGCTCCACTATCAAGAATAGCCTTGGAAACTACTCCTTGGAATTCTACCGGTAGCGTGGTGTTTCCGTCTTCTCCCTCGCAATATTCTCCAACCTTATTCAATGGTACTGGCCTAGTGTTTAGTTGAGGCCTGTCCAACTCTCTGATCCCTTCTTGTAGCTTCAAGGTGGGGTCTTTCACTCCAAATTTTTCTAGGAGTTTTCCTACCGTGGTCCACATGTTTGGCCTCAACCTTAGGAGTTCTGCTAATGTGATTGTGCATGCCACCGGGGTGGATAACAACTCAATCAATCCCTACGAATCCATCACCTTGTTCGAAGAAAGTCTTTGAGATGGGATTGCTCTCACTTCCGACTTGGCTTCGTACTCTCCCAGGTAAGTGTTGGGGTGTAGGCCAGGTGGCCATGGGAAACCACTCCTGTACACTTGATTCTCACCTAATCAATATAGGGAGAAAAAGAGGTAGAGTTGATACTTCTCTTTCTTCTCCACTAACCCAAGACAGTGGCTGCCTGTGCATCTCCCCCTTCCCCATTTCTCTTCTTCCCCTCTCTTGCACACACTCCGTACACGCACACGCGCACTCTACAATTGGTATCAGAGCTCAGGACATCCGACCCTGAGCCCCGGCTCACCGTGCACGCAGCGACCCTCATCGGAATTTGGGGAGCGTAGAAAGCCTTGGAAAATCAGAGCCAGTAGGTCGAGCATCACAGAGATCGAGGAGCAATCGAGCCTCGTAGCTTGGCTTGGGGATTTCGGGCAGCCTGTACGGGGCAGTAGGAGCCATGAGCAGTTTTGATAAGGGTCAAAGCTAATCGAATAGCTCAAAAGCTGCGAGCACACAGTAGCTTGAGGTATTATAGCCTTGGATGCAAATCGAATGCATAGCAAGAATTCAGGCGGGTAGAAAATCGACAAGCCAGCACGTCGAGCAAAAGGGGAATTTGCAAGCAAATCGGACCTGCAGTTGCAACACTTGGAGAAAAAAGCCAGGCCCATAAGCAACAGCACGGATGCCTCTCTCCTGGACTGCCGTGAGCAGCAGAATCCTCGACTGCCGTGAGCAGCAGAAACCCGGCACCAAGCTTGAGAGCATGCGGTTTGTTGTAGCAGAGCGCTAATCAAACTGAGCCATTGAAAGGGAATTGGGCATTGTGCAAGGTCGAGGCTTGCAAGAGGAAATTGGCAGGAGAGCAGGTTACCGAGTAGGTGATGAACCAGCGAAGATAAGCTTGGCAAGAATCAAGGGCAGTCGAGCACAATCGAGGCATTTGTAGCAATCGAGCATAGGAGGTCAAGGTGGACAGTGTTGGCAAAATCAACACACACTCCCCAATTTGTCAACGGGTTGCAATCAAATCGGGAGGTCGAGCACTTGGAAAATTCGAGCTCGTAGTGATGCAGCCAGAGAACTGAGAGAGAGTGCAAGCTTGTGGTGGTGCTCTCACACACACACACACACACACACACACTCAAAAGCAATTCCAAGCACCATTGCGTATACAAGCAGCACTGCCAGTGCTAGAGAGTTGAGCAGTGAAGGAGGAGCAGACATAGAGTGGGCGGTAGTGGACTGCACTCGCCATTGAGCATTCCGGGGGCTGCAGCGAGCTGGCTTGAAGCAAGCAAACACACACACACAAACGAAATGTGCATTTCTCTGCAACAGGAAGTCGTCAAAAAGCAAAAAATAAATTTAAATTCGATTTTTTTTTTGCTTGTTTGTTTGACACACTATAGTGTGTGCAAACGCTTGTTCCCACAAGTAGTGGCGAGCCACACATCAAAGAACATTCACAAGCTGCAATTGAATGTGTGTGGTAGTGCATACACACACACACACTCTAAGAAATGGAGTTGCAGCGAGTCCATTTGCCTAGGAATCGAGAACACAGCTGAATTGGGCAGCATTTAGCTTGCAGAATTGAGGAAAAGTAGGGGTTTGGTAAGTCGACCACAACAGATCTTGCTCTTGACGAGCGACGTGCACCGACATCGGCGTACAGCCATTCTCCGACTTCGTCATTGACTTCTTCGACATCGTCACCCGACTTCGACGTCCACACACCGAGTCCGACAAGCTTGAGTGCGATCTTCACAGATCGAGCGAGATCTACGATCGATACCGATCCGACTCGGTATTGACCGCTCGAGCATTGGCGTTTTACATCTATTCGGCTAGCCACTTCCGCCCGGCGGCGGAAGGCGACATCGACATCGACACCGCTCATGCGCATCGGCTACACTCCTCATTGCGGCAGATTTCCGACATCCGACCCACACCCGGCGCTTCCCCACACGAGCGCGTTCCCGCGATCGACGACTGTTTGCGACATGCACGGGTGAGGTACCTCTATCATAGAGGAGTGACACCCGGCATCGACACCGAGCGCACCGATCGCCCTGTACTACACAGTTTACGGATACGACACCTTTGGCGGCTATTCGACTGGCATATTTCTGCCCGGCGGCAGAAATTGGCACATAGCGACACCGACACGCAGGTTACAGGCTACAAGGGGGTTTTTCAGCCCATTCACTCACAGATTCTCCAGGTTACCAGACACAGCGCTTTCACAGGCGATTTGGCAGTCATTTCGACAGCAGATTCTCTGCGGACACATGCATTGACAGATGCATTTTGTTGTGAGCACACCTAGTGCTACTGAGCTCTTTTGAGAGCAAATATCCCCGCAGGGGTCACTCATACTACATGCAACAGTTCTTGGCGCCTGTTTGAGCGCGGTTTTACTCAGGTACGTTGAGTTGCGGACACTGCCCACTGTACTACATGTGGAGCCATTTTTGGCTATTTTTGCATTTTTTCCCGGCCGTTTCTGAGACTCGGATCGGAAGAGCCCTTTCTGAGACTGTGGCTAGTCCATTTGTGTCTGCATTAACCTTTGGAGGGTCGATAGCGTGAGGTTTTCTTTGAGCTGGGGTGTGCTCGAATGTTGAGACACTTTCGGTGATACAGGTAGCTGGAGTTCCCCTTTACGGTACCCTCACCATAGGATATGTATCTGGACGGTTATTTATGCTTTTGACACCGAGTTGGCACTCACATAGCAGTTGTTTTGTGCAGCAGATGCCCTGTTAGTGCAGTTGGCACATTTATATGCATTTTGAGCTGAGTTTTGACTCCTCATACAATGGAGACTCTACCGGATTTACTTCCCGTGAGTCGTGCCTTCCATAGTTGGCACTTTTGAGTCTATTTCGGTTGAGATTTTACTCCCGCTACAAAGGTTACTCTGCCCAAATTTCTACAGCGTCTCGCCATAGTTTGGTACCTCTCAAACCCTCTTATCAGCGATGGCTTCTTCTTCAGCAAAGGAGGAGTATTTCATTCGGAAGTTCGATGGCAGCAACTTCACCATGTGGAAAGAGCGCATGAAAGATGTTTTGACAAACAAAGGCCTCTCAGAACCGTTGAAAGAGCGCGCAGAGGATGATGATTATACACAAGCTCAATGGGAGCTTTTGGATGCAAAAGCCATGGCTACGATACGTCTACATCTAGCCGAATCAGTCTTCTTCACTATCATCGGGAAGAAAACAACCGAGGAACTTTGGGATAGCTTATGTTCAGCATGGGAGAGCAAAAGTGCATCCAACAAAGTTTTTCTCATGAAAAAGCTTATGAAGCTCAACATGAAAGAAGGTAGCACAGTTTCCAGTCATTTAAATGAGTTCAACTCCTTGTTCAGTCAGCTGACATCTCAAGGCTTTAAGGAGTTTGACGATGAACGCAAGTCTATCTTCTCATTATGCTCTCTACCCAGTTCATGGGATATCTTTTGCACAACCATTAGCAATTCGGCTCCGAATGGCAAGTTAGAATTCAATGCTGTCACAGATGCGGTGCTCACTGAAGAGATTCATCGTAAATCTCTCGATAATGCTAGTCATGGAGATGCATATATGGCTGGCAGTTCAACAAAGCCAAGAGGCCGTGACAGGAACAAATACAAAAGCAAAAGTAGAGAGCGGAATCCTCGTAGTCCTAGCAGACACAGGAACCAAAGTAGAGACCACAATGCCAAAAATGTCGAGTGTTACTATTGCCACAAGAAGGGTCATTACAAAAAGGATTGTCGCAGCTTCCTAAGAGATCAGAAAAACATGCAAAAGGATAATTCTGGCAAAGGCAAAAGTACAGTAAAGATTGAGGAGCTCAACATTGTTGAGTCTCCCATGCCTACCACTGTAGTAGAGGATGCTCCTCCTCCAGTGACGCTCATTATGCCCACGGAGATTCATGCCGAGGTTACAACAGATGCCTCAAATGTTCTCATTTTCACTTCAGATCTCACCCCAGATGCTTTGGTTGCACAGGATGAGGGTTATGCACAGAATTGGATCCTTGATTCTGGTGTAAGTTTTCATGTCACACCACATAGAGAGTGGTTTTCCTCTTATGCATCCATGCATGGAATAGTCAATCTTGGTGATTCCTATGAGCTTGACATTATTGGCATTGGTGATGTGAAACTTCAGATGCATAATGGCACTACTTTTGTGCTGCAGAATGTCAGACATGTGCCCAAGCTTACGAAAAGCTTGCTTTCTATAGGGCAATTGGATGATCTTGGCTACACTACAGTTTTTGGTAATCGTTCTTGGATGATCCGCAAGAACAACCTTATCATGATGAAAGGCAATAAAAATGGATCCCTGTACTCTTTGTTTGTTTCAAGTGTCGACGAACACTCTATCTATGTTGCCGAGCTACCGTCTCCTAAGTTGTGGCATAGCCGGCTAGGGCATATTAGCCAAAAGGGAATGAAAACACTTCAGCGTTTCGGCTACTTACCTGTGTTAGATTACACGGACTTTCCATTGTGTGAGCATTGTCTATATGGCAAACAGACTAGATTGACATCTTCGCCATTGAATAAGAAACTAGGCGAACCTCTAGACTTGGTGCACAGTGATTTGTGTGGTCCAATGCCACATAAAACTCCAGGGGGGGCGAACTACTTTCTCACGTTCATAGATGATTCTACAAGAAAGGTGTGGGTGTATCTCCTTAAGCGTAAGGAAGAAGTTTTTTCGACATTCCAAAAATTCCTCGCCATGGTTGAGAACCAATCACGAACAAAGCTCAAAGCTTTTCGCACGGACAATGGTGGAGAATACGTCTCCACAGAGTTCAAGGATTTTTGCAATAGAAGAGGCATTCAGTGGTAGTTTACTACTCCATACACACCTGCACAAAATGGGATAGTTGAAAGAATGAATCGTATGATTCAAGAGCGAGTTGTCTCTATGATGTCTACGGCGAAGCTTACTCCCGAATTTTGGGGGGAAGCTGTTCTGATAGCATTGCACATCATCAACAGGTCACCTAGTTCTCCTTTGAATTTCAAAATTCCAGAGGAATTATGGACTGGAAAAAGGCCAAGCTATGAGCATTTACGTGTATTTGGATGTGAAGCATATGCACATGTGCCCAAAGAACTTCGTCGGAAGTTAGATCCCAGATCACACAAATGCATCTTTATTGGCTATGGTGCAAACGGAGAGATGGGATATCGTCTCTGGCACCCAGAATCAAACAAAGTCATTCGTAGCTCACATGTGATTCTCAATGAATCAAAAATGCACAAGAAGCCCATCAAAGATGTTGAGTACAGACGTGTTCGTTTTGAGGATGTAGCCTCCGAACCAACTCAGTTCAATAGTGTTGCACCCACTCCTCAAGTGCAAGATACTACTATTGCTCCGGAGAGAGTGGAGTCCAACAGTCAGGCACTGAGACGCTCTGAGAGAGTAACACGTGCGCCCGAGCGGTTTGAGCCGGGTATACACCACATTTTGGTCATTGGCAGTGGAGAGCCAACCTGCTACAAAGAAGCTATACAAATGGAGGATAACGTTAAGTGGGAGCAGGCTATGCAATCACAATACAATTCGATTGTGGCTAATGAGACATGGGATTTGGTTGAATTACCAAAAAGCAAAAATGCTTTACCTTGCATGTGGGTATACAAAAAGAAGTATACAACGGAAGATCCCGAGCCTAGATACAAGGCTCGTCTAGTTGCCAAGGGTTTCAAGCAGCAAAAAGGTGTGGATTTTGATGAGATTTTCTCTCCAGTAGTCAAGATGACTACACTTCACACCGTGCTTGGCTTGGTTGCTATCCAGGACATGGAACTTGTCCAAATGGATGTGAACACAGCATTTCTTCACGGGGATCTAGATGAAGATGTCTACAAGAAACAACCAGAGGGCTTCGTATGTGAAACCCAAAAACCCGTGAGGACAGAATTGGTTTGTAGACTGAAAAAGGCACTCTATGGCCTCAAGCAAGGTTCAAGGCAATGGTATCAAAAATTCGACAAATTCATGCAGTCTCAGGGTTACATTAGAAGTCAAGAGGATCACTGCTTATACACAAAAAGGTTGAACGATGGTTTTATATCATCTTGATATTGTATGTAGATGATATGCTTATCGCAGGCAAATCAATTGATGAAATCAATCAGTTGAAAAAGATGCTAAGCACTCAGTTTTCCATGAAGGATTTGGGAGATGCCAATCACTTTCTTGGTATGCACATCAAGAGAGACAGGCAACGTGGAATTCTTGAATTATCTCAAGAAAAGTACATTCACAAAGTCTTGCAACGTTTTAGTATGCAGGGGGGGAATTCATTGAGTACCCCAATGCAAGCATACTCCAAACTTAGCAAGGAAGACTCTCCCAAGACAGTGGCTGAGAAAGAGGAAATGGTGAAAGTACCATGTTCTTCAGCAGTTGGCAGTTTGATGTACGCTATGGTAGCCACAAGACCAGACATTGCACATGCAGTGGGAGTGGTTAGTAGGTACATGGCAAACCCTGGCAAGAAGCATTGGGAAGCAGTGAAGAAAATCCTCATATATTTGAAAGGTACAGCTAGCAAGTGTTTACGCTTCGGAAACAGTGATGCATCTATTGTAGGTTACACGGATGCGGATTATGCGGGTTGCGTGGATCATAGAAGATCCACATCTGGCTATGTGTTCATGTTTTTTGGAGCAGCTATCTCTTGGAGATCGTGTCTCCAAGATTGCACGTCTTCATCTACCACTGAGGCAAAATATGTTGCTGCGTCTGACGCCAGCAAGGAAGCCATATGGTTGGCTCGTCTAGTGGGAGATTTGGGCATTTCAGAGTGCCATTGCTTTGGCAAAGAATCCAGTCTTTCACTCAAAGTCGAAACACATAGAGGTCAGATACCATGTCATACGAGATGCATTGGCTGGCAAGCGTATCGAGCTTGTCAAGGTTCACACCAACGACAACCCCGCAGATGCTCTCACAAAGAGCCTAGCCTTGGAGCGATTTACACATTGTATAGAACTTATGGGTGTAGGATGAAGCCTCGGCAATGCTTCATCAGTTTTGTCTAGACTAACTATACTAATGCCACTATTGGCCACCATGACCTTCAAGTGGGAGGTTGTTGGGGTGTAGGCCAGGTGGCTGTGGGAAACCACTCCTGTACACTTGATTCTCACCTAATCAATATAGGGAGAAAAAGAGGTAGAGTTGATACTTCTCTTTCTTCTCCACTAACCCAAGACAGTGGCTGCCTGTGCATCTCCCCCTTCCCCATTTCTCTTCTTCCCCTCTCTTGCACACACTCCGTACACGCACATGCGCACTCTACAGTAAGAGGGTAAAGTTCTCAGCGAGTCTGGTTGGCTGTGCCCCAAACTAATTGATCCTTGGTCTCCCCCTTGTGAATGTATTTCAAAGTTCAATTGCGACCTTGCCTCAAATTCTTCAATAGGAGGTAAGATCACATTCTTTTCTTTTCTCGTGCTATTCATGTGGTTACTCATCCTATTAGCCTCGTTGGCCTCTCGGATTTGCTTCCACAGAACGTCTAGACCGTTACAGTCCTTACCCATTTTTGCCAATATTTTAGGCTGGAACCCATCACTTGCCCCATCGGTGGTATTTGGCACTATGATAGACTCTCCTCTGGACTCATAGGCATTAGTGAGTCTTTCCTTTGTTTCCACATGTTTCTCTAAAGTTGGTTGGATAGGGGTTGGAGCTGGTTCTTCATGCCAATTTGCAGGTTTACCCAGCGGGTCTTCCATCAATGATTGAGCCGTCTCAATCATCTTTTTACACATATCCAACCTCTGTTTTTCTATTTCTGCATATGGATAAGTCATCCACCTTTGCTCCTGGGTTTGGTTCTTTTTAAGTCGAGCTTCATAAGCTTTTAGAAGCGCATCCAACTGCTCATTTACCTTGTCTGCGAGTACAGATCCTCCTGATCCTGCACTTTTGGGCTTTGCTATTTCCTTGGGTGCTACGGTTGTTGTGGTGTGTGAGCTTAAGCTAGCTAGATCCTCTAACCGCTCCAATGTATCCTTTGTATGTTTCAACTCCTCGGATAGGGCTGTTTGCTCTTGTTCTTTCCTGGCTTTCCTACGCGCCTTTCTAGCTTTCCAAGTGCTTCTCTAATTTTTCGTTTCTGAACTTTGGGCATCGGTTTCTGGTTCTTCAACTATGGGTTCATTCGTCCTTCTTTGGGCTTGGGCTCGTGTTACCGCCTGAATAGGTATGATTGTTTCATTTTCCGATCCTCCGCTGGAAGGCACTGTTTCTAACATGTTCAAGGTGGTTTTTGCTCCTTTGCTTGGGTTTTTAGGGCAATCGGGAATCAAATGAGTAATTCCACATTCTGGGCAATACGCATTGACTCTAATGATTTCATCATGAGGACAGTCTCTTAGCCAATGGTCTCTCCCACACTTGTAACAGGGTCCCTTGGGTTGTTGAGGTGCTCCTTGAGCTCCTCTTTGTTGGTAAGCATGCCTCTATCCGCCCATGACTCCATTGGCTATGAACATCAGTGTTCCTTCATCTAGGCTATATCTTCCTTCTCCTCTGCCTGTGTAGCAGTTGGTGGTCCTTGATTTCCTATCATGCTCCATGGTTCTGGTGTCGAGGGTTCTTCCGGTGGATAATAGACAGGGTTTTCCGCATATCCATTGGGATCTTCATAATATGCATGCATAGGCACCAAAGCCTTATCCTCTGATTCAGTTACCGTTAGTGTGTATCTTATACCAACTGGTCGTAATCCTGGTAGGGGTGGTTATTGCCCCAACACCGGTTGTGGTCTTTCTACACCTAAAGGTCCTGGTAAATTGCCTGCTTGATATCTAGGCATTGGTGGAACTTGAGGGGAAGCTACTGGATCTTGGGGAGCGTAAGGTCTCTCTCTCACATATCCCTTGTTATAATAACATTCCTCGGTCCCATGGTTTGTCCATTTTTGTTCAATAGCACACCACTTGGGCTGTTTAGCCTAGGGTTTGGCGTACAAGTTGATCTTTTTTAGCACTTCATCTACAAGTTGCTCCTGGTTTACCGCTACTTCTCCTTTCGGTGCTGTCTTAGAAGACTTGCTTCCACTTTGCTGTGAAGAGGAATCGTCATCAAGGTCCTTTAACTCCCCTTCTTTGTAGACCGCACAATTGTCCACAAGGTACAGAGTTTCCTTGGTCAACTCATTCAACGTCGTGCTCCTCTTCATATGTAAGTCTTTCTGGAGATCTGCATTCCTTAGTCCTTGGATGAATATCAGCATAAGTCTGGACTGAGTTGGCAGTTCTTCAACAGGACAGAACTTAACATATCTTTTTAGTCTTAGGGCTGCCTTTTGTACAGATTCTCCATCTTTCTGTTTGAATTTATGGATCTGTGAGACGGTATTATGAGCTATTCCCCTTTGAGAGAATTCCTCAATAAACTCGTCAAACACTTCCTCCATCGACTCAAAGTCTCTACGCTCCACAGAGTCAAACCAAGTGCAGCATCATCCTCTAGGGTTAGTCCAAACCCTGCAAATTGGGTAGGAAAATCTAACACCTCTTCGGCTCTAATTATGCGCACAAAGGCTACTACATGATCTCTTGGGTCTTTGCTTCCTGTGTATTTCTTGTTTACCCATTTTTTCACTTGAGAGGGTCTAATTCTTCGATGGTCTACAACCTCATCATTGGATCACCCCGTCCTAGTCGGTATACCTCCTCAGGCCTTCTGTAATAGGCTGGTTCCTCTCCCAATGGTTCCTCTCCCAGTGGTGCTCCTAAGCCATAATTTCTAACGGTTCTCGCTGGAGGTGGTTCTCCTCTTCCAACTCGTCCTATGGGTGGTCCTCCAGGCTCTGTTGACCCTTGAGTCTTTGGTTTACTCTCTGCCTGATACCTTGAATAGAGTGGTGGTTCTTGCAAATCCCTGAGCCCTCGTGCGGCTTGATAACCATCTCGATTTTGGTCTAGTTCCATTGTTGCACTCTATCGAAGCCATGCCTGCAATGATGGCTGGTTTGCTGGTTGGTCTTGGTTGTTGAATGCTTGCGGTTTGGTGGAATGTGAGGTTGCGTCATACTCATCTGAAAAAGGATTCGTTGACTTGCTTGGGGTGTAGGTGGCTCTTGGCACTTCCTCAGGCGCATATGCTGATGCTCCTGGTCCTGTTGCCCTCTCTACCTCCTCTGGGAGAATATGTTGGTATTCTCACCCGTATCTATCAACAAAAACTATGCCCTTCCCCATAGCAGTTTCATAAGAGAATAAGTAAAGAACCTTGTCTTTGCTTAATTCGTTTACGTATGGTTCTTTGCTGCGAAAGTAAGAGACTATACCCTCACTCTCATGCTTGTAGATTCCCACGTTCTCGTTATAAGTTGGAACCCTGGTTGTTTTCTTATCATACATAAAAATAGCTCCGGGCCGATCAATGTTTGGTGGCGGTTCTTGAGCTTCTGAAACCATTTTCCCTTTCGCCACGTTATCTCCATATCTGTTGTAATCTTCAAGGTTACTAACTATTAAATAGTGGTTCCTCTTTTCGTCTCAAAATCTATCTCCATCATCATACACTCGGATTATCTCCAATCTTTGAGCTCGCCTCTCTTCGATACAAATGCACTTGCGGCCTTGATAGTCAGAATAGACTAGGGCTCCTCTCGAGTTTGTTCCCTCTAAGAAGATCACCGTGAGCTTGGAATCACTCAAAGGATTTTGGGAGGTGCTTCCTCCTCGCATAGGTCCATCATAGGTGAAACCTCCTGGCTGTTGACTACCCATCATGAAGAAAGATTTGTCTGACGAAGTGTCAGTATCACTACCTTCCTCAATAATCGGTGCTAGCGGATCTAGCCTTGCCTGAGTTACACTCTCTTCGGTGGACACTAAGCTACCTTGGTCACCTGCCACCTTCTGGTCTCTAACAATGTATCTTCCTGATCTTAAATTCATCAAACTTATCAATGCAATTTATCACAAATCCAACCACTCACCTGGCAAAGGTCAGTTTCTGCTCTACTTCTTGCTTTGTTGCTGAATATACCTGTACACAAGCGTTTTAATTTCGGCAATTGAATCAAAGCATTTATCTGCTAGAGGTTATCTTAGTAATGATTGGTATAGCTGGAGAGTTAATCTCAACCACTATTGTATTTTATACACTCCTGCTGTTCTAGATTAGGTCTGCTAATCTCAAAAAGTACTTCCCTCAGATGTTGGTCAATTCACGTGAAAAAGTCTGAATTCAGTCTTTGCTTCGTCAAATGGGCAAACAAGGTCCAAATTCACTTCTGAAAGATGTTCTGGAACCCCTAAGCCAAATAGAATCTTACTGTTTATGCCAGGTCAAATTTTCCTTGCAATAGGCCCTAATAGACATCCTACGCGTAGGATGTCTCCTGCTGTGTTTTGCCTGGATTTTTACACCGTTGTTTCTCCTTGTTGTGATGAGCCTACATCTGCTTTTACTTTTTGATTTGGACACCTATTAGCTAGTCAATGAGTCAGAAATCTATTCCGATAGCCTGTTGCTGATATTGATCAGTCTACTCAACTCCAAATTGGACCAAAATTGACTAGGAGGCTTGCCTTAGGCTATATAACACCTTACCATGCTCAAAGTCAAAGTCTGGCTTCATTTTCTTGCATTAGACATACTATGCGTAGGATGTCTTTTTCATCAGAATGGCTTCAAACTCAAAGCCCATGCCCCCCTTGAGTTGCTGATCACTTTGGTATACTCAGAATTCAGTTTGGAGTCCCAAATCACTCAGAAGGCATCCTACGCGTAGGATGTCTTTTTGGCCTGTTTGACCCCAGACTTGTCCCATAGCTTCCCCTTGATGTCAGTAACCCAGTGGTATGCTTAGATTTTGGTTTGGATGCCAAAAGTCCCAAATTTCAGCTGTTCTTGTCTTTTTCAGTCAAAAGTGCTAAAGTCCGCTTTGAGTCCAATTTTCTTACCCAAATGAGGTGAAACCCCTTTCAGTCACTCAATTTATCATGCAAGACATGCTCATGCAGCCATCTTCTGGTTTTGGTCTCAAAATAATGTTTTGGCACTATTTGGGTAGGATGTCTGACAATTTCAATCTATCTGGCCTTATCCTTTCAAGATATGGCCAAATTTCTACTTTCTAGTTGAAATTAGGGTAAACCCTACCTTCTGAACACACTGGTCAACTCAAAATCCCAAAATTCCTCCCAGATAAGCCTGTAGACATCCTACGCGTAGGATGTCTCCTGGCTTAAAATTAAATTTTTTTCTGACAGGAATGCTCCTGATGCTCTGTAGGTCTATCAGAAACACTCACGGTAACTTTTGGACTTTAATTAGGCTTTCAAACACACTTTTGCGTCTTTTTGCGTCTTTTACAAACTTGTAATGACTTTACCAAGCAAGTTTTCATGCATGAAATGCTCTAGATCCTTAATCATGATGTCCTACTTACTCTACTCCTACCTATCATGTGACATGGCGATAATGGTGTTTTTGGTTGCTTTTTGGCCTCTCCGGACTCTCAAGCTCTCCTCTCACTGCTTCTACCACTCCAACTCCTACTCTAGAACTTGACTACCACCTAAAACTACCTAAGTCTACCTCATCTACCTAAGTCGAAGGATTTAGGCCATGCACATGCTTCCTAGATTCCCCCTAAGACCTAGAGAGTCCTCCACCCTCTGATCCTATCTAAATGTAAAGCGAGACTCTTGGCAAGCCAAAAATCCCAATCCTCAAGGATTAGTCTCGGTCACCTACCTAAGGTTTTCGTCCCCGGCAGCGGCGGCAATGTTGGACGGATACACCGCGACGGACGTCAACACAGCGAGAACTCACCTAACATGTAATGTCAGCTAAGGACGAAGCTCGACCCGCAGGCGCGTGGAAGCAAGCATAAGGTGTCAACCTACACTCGACCGACTCCTAACTAATTCCTACAGAGGTCTCTACCAATTGTCTAAGTTAGAGCCTTCAAGAGTGCATAAGAGGAAACTTCCTACAACGTTGTCTAGAGCCGACCACCCATCAAACAATCTTGAAACACCATAGAACTTGAAGGAGACCCTACTATACCAATAGGTCACTCTCCCTAAGCTCTATGAACCAAAATCCCGACCCAAAACACTCGGTGCAGAAACATGTAGGATGTCTGGCCGAAATCTGCAGGTCTTCGTTTCCAAAATCTAAAGTGCCTAATGTGTAGTTCTACTCAATGTGAATGCATGGATATGGTGCAATGCAAAATCGGACAACGTATGCTCACCTAAACACCCGATGAAGCTCGTAGAAGGAGCTCGCAAAACCGGACCGTACGCGCGCAATGTAGATATCGGCTTGTAGCTCTCGTCGGGGGAAACACGCTGCACTTCTCCGCACTCGATTCCGACCACTGGAGCACACGTAGCGTCAAGATGAAGCTCTCTCTCTCTCTCTCTCTCTCTCTCTCTCTCTCTCTCTCTCTCTCTCTCTCTCTCTCTCTCTCTCTCTCTCTCTCTCTCTCTCTCTCTCTCTCTCTCGTACACAGTACGCTCACTCACAGACTTCAAACTTGTTTTTAAAAATGACAAAAGGTCCCTTCATTAAGGTCAAAGAGTGGTATATATACCTTACAATTTCTCAAACCCTAAAGTTCCAAAATCAACCATCTACTCAATCTAACTATCAAAACTGGGATACAATCTGGAAACTTCTGTAAGTCCCAATAATTACAAGGTGAAAAATCAGGTTTTCCTCAATGAATGAATAATTACAAAAAATAATAATCCTCCAGGTAGTTACTGCCGTGGGGTGTGTCCAGCTTCTAACACCTATCCTCTAATTAAGGTGGAGTTGCTACAAGTCAAAGAAAGGCTTTACACAGACATGCAAGAAGAAAGCGTAGATCAAGACCACCCGAAGTGGAGGCTTAGCTGGTTGAACAAGAATCCAAGGTATTTGATTCTGTTCACAAGAGCACCTGCGGCCCTACAAAAGGATCCTACTTTCTGTCCTGTACCAAGAGTAAGGACTTAGATAGCACATGAGGCACTAACAAAGAAGCGGCCAACTTGGCTGAATTACCTCAGATTGCTTGCTCCAGCAAAGGGACCACTGACAGAAGAGTACATGGTGAAAACCCTAACGGGCGCCATGTCCTTCTTCAGAAGTCTGCCAGATCTATCATGTGCAATGTTATAAAAAATGTGTCGAATGTTGCTCACCTGCATCAAAGTATTCCATGAGCCAAAGCAAGAAGGCACTCCGTGGATGTCATTCCTCAAGGGTAACAAAGGGTTGTGCTATGATCTCAGTGGCCAACCTTCCAAAGAAGTCCTCTATGGCTTCTATACCAGCAGATGTATGTTTTTACCTTCTCACAATATGCTGGCGTTTGAGGAAGCATTCTACACAGGGTTCTTCACTTGGTGAACCAAAATATTTGGGTCAATGATCAGCAACTTGACATCCAGGTCTATAGGCTACTCAACAATGGAGCTGAAAAACAGAGTCAGTATGTAGTTCTTGCAAGTGTCTGGTAAAGAGAGGAAAATCAGATACCAAAAGGCACTAAATACGCTTAAAGACTGCCTCGCCAGCCATCAACCCAAAGACTACTTCAACCCATAAACCTGTATCAAGGGACGACACAGGCAAGGAGGGGGGGCAATGTTAGCAGCAAGCTAACACGGATACCATTTTTAGGAGGTCCCATATAAAAACACTTATTATTTTTGATAAATCGGGAACATTGTAACTCTTATTTTTTGGATAACCTTGTAATTGATGAGCCAGGGCTGCAAGCTTCCAGATTGTATCAACCTGTCATTACCTATCTTTAGTTAGAGCTCCCAAATTATTAGTTTTGACCACCAAAAACCTTGGCTAAGGTATAAAATCCAATTTTTGTAAGTTATTTGTAAGTTTTGGATAATGAAATATACACCGTGAGCTAACGATGCTCACTTCTCTCCTTCTCACACTTCCTACTCCCTCCCCCCGGTTGTCATAGTGTAGTCGCGTTTCTGCATTACAATTACAGGTTAGAGCTCTACGCATTGACGTAAACACATCACAATATTTCTAGCTTTTGGCATCGCCGACCCGCGGCCTGATTTCATCACTCATAAGTAGGAATTTCCACTTTAGAATAAAAAACTAAGCATAGACGGGGTGTTGGGGCATCATTGCTAAGCACTTAGGTGCATTCCGGGTCGAAAACGACTAGGTCAAAAATCCACTGCTGTTAATAATCGCGATTTTGGCACTTGACCTAAAGTGGGGTTTAAGACCATAAGCATGTGTACTTAGGTCTTATAAACATTTCCTAGAAGTTTTATTACGTTTGGATGTCATTTGATGTTGTAACGGATGTGATTTGTTTGTCGATGAGCGATTGGCTTTTGGTGATTTCAGTCACTTGAGTGTAGCTTGAGTTAGATGCAAGTTGTTTGTTGTTTTCCAAGAGATTGATAACCTCTTATAGCCTCTATGCACTAGACAAGTCAGCTTCATCCCATGGATTGACAATTTAATCGTGGTTCTCGCTAAAACTGCAATAAGATAGAATAGTGAGGTTAGACATCCCCCCCCCCCCCCCCCCACACACACACACACACACACAGACACACACACTCAAGTACGGTTAGGAAAGGTACTCTTCCTCATGAACACATAACCTACACACACATATCTACACGGGCCTAGATTTAACCTTGTAGTCTCTAAACTAAGCTTCTTCAATATAAATGGTTACATTTCCTCTGCATACATAAATTATTTGAGGTCTATGATGACCTTGGACAATGTCTTGTGATTTAGACCAGTAACCCTACATGGGTATATGCATGTACACACTTACTCTGATGTTAATATTGAGGGTTTTCTAATGTTGCTACTAGTATACAGGCAAGGTTAATCTGTTATACACACTTGATGCATCACCCAACCCTACACTACAATGCTTAGGAACCTTCAGTATACCATTCACATGAGGGTAGGATAGGAAACATTCAGTAAAAAGTTGTTTTTACTACTGGTAACAAGGGTGTTCTCTCCCCCAAAGAAATGCTACCGCTTGCCTTATCCCTTGCGAGTTCAAGCCTAGTACCTCTTTATGGATACCCACATAGGGTAGTTGCACAAATTCAAAGCACCCATTTTGGGTGGTTACATAACCTTTAAATTTCCATATCATCCCTCTCTCTCTCTCTCTCTCTCTCTCTCTCTCTCTCTCTCTCTCTCTCTCTCTCTCTCTCTCTCTCTCTCTCATAGAGCATTAGTGATTGTAAGCAATAGCTAAATATAGTGGATAGGCTTTAAGTCCCAACACATGGCATCTAAAATATATGCATGCTATTTTGAGAATGCACTGTCAATCCCCTCGTGCAACCCTTGTTGGATCTCTCTTTTTAACACGCACACACACGGACACTCAACCATGGGCTTACACATAGGCACAAGGTGACGCTCTCTCTATCATTCACCATTTAATGTAGCTATCTTGTCATCTCTATCTCTTCTACTCTCTGTGTATGTCACACACACACGCACGCACGCGCACGCAAGCACACATGTTGACCTTCTCTTTGAAATGTGTATCCATCGTGGAAGGAGGCTCTGTGCTAAAAGTTCATGGTGTCTTCTAGTGAAATCCAAGCACAAGGATGGACTTGTCAATGCCTTGATCATGGGCACCAACATCAGGTTATTTTTTATATGGTGCGTCTAGAACCATGAACCACAATAATGCTGGCACTTGAAGGCCATATGGTCTTAACAAAGGTTCTCCAATGGATCTGAGTGAGTTGGTAACCCTAACCAATTGAAAGGTGAAGAAGTGCCTCCTTAGGCTACATCCCCCCTCCATCGTCTATACAATATCGACAATGATAAAGGACAACATCATTCAGGTAGGTGCATCTCCACCTACTCAGTACACTTTGGGTTCTAGATTATATATTTTCTATGGCATTCTTTTGCTTGTATCTGCACAAATTAGGTCAAAAGATGAATAAGCAATGTATTGAGATTAGAGACTGGCCCTTTTACTTTGTATCAATAAGGTTTTCTCTGATCATAATGCTGTTCAATTTTTGTGGGATCATGCTTAAACTTTTTGGTGGCATGGTAGTAGTTGGATACTTTAACTCTAAGCATAAATATGAGGTATTGAAAACTGTTGGAAACACCTTCTCACATATGGTTTCATGGTAGAAGACTATAGAACACCTCTTCAAATACACTTAATACTGGATTTAATTATCATAATAATGGTATGGTATTCCTTCAAGGTGGTAATGGTTAAGACCACTAGTCATTTGTCCAATTCATCTTTTTGTGATTTCTTAAATAACCACATGCTGTGTATGCTGACTCTACAGATGTACTTCAATGTCGGCCTCTTAACAAAGGTTTGGGAGACCTGATTGGGAATCTCTTAGTAATGATTTCTCTAACTACGATAGTGATATAAGACTTGGAGGGGGAGCAGTTCAGCCTACTACCTACTCCTGGTTCCAAAAAACTGCTACATGCTTTAATGCTAGGTTGATAGTATAGTTCGATTGTCTATTGTTCTCTGCAAAAAATATTTTATGTCTCAACCTCTTGGGAGATGATAGTTTATTTACATATATATAATCTAGATATAATCAGACTGTTGAGATATGGCACACACACACACACACACACACACACACACACACACACACACAGAGACAATGGTAGATCTAAGGATCATGATGATGTTAAGGATGCAAGATCATATTCCATTGATTGGTGATAGGGGCATAATACAAAGATCCGATTGTTTTTGGGTACATCGTATCTTGTGTTTAAGTGAAGAGAAGCGGGAATGAAGCTCCACCACACATGGCCTTACAAAGATGCCGTTGGATGGAGCTCCTGGCTTTGTGATCTTTTGAACTCTTGATTTGAAGTCTGGACTTTGTGATGTTTCAAATTCATGTTTGTTAGATTGATAGCCATTTTTTGGCTATCCGAAATTGCCACAGTGAGCTACTTCACCCTACCAAAATCACATAAACACTATGGCTATCCCTACCATTTCATTGTACATAGGCGTGTGTGAGTTAGGGGACTTCCCCATATCTCCCCTTAAAAACCCTCAGCTAGTTAGTCATTGGGCTAGTTGAGCCAAAAAAATAAAAATAATCAAAAGAACAAAAATATATTACGGCCTATTTGTGTGTAAATATTTTATTGTATATAGGACATAAATATAGGGATTTTCCTACTTTCACGCACACACTCATTCCTCTCCATCCCTCACTCAAACCTGCAACTTTCATGGTTTTTTCATCTTCTTCACCATTTCCATCTCTATCTTACTCCATAGATCAAAATTATCATCTCTACACACATATAGCTCAATTTCTCTCTCTAGAATCAAACTCATATTACCATAACCTATTAATCCTTTCACAAAAAGAGAAAAAATCAGCAAATGACCAAGCTCAAGCTCTGCAAAAGGAGGATTATGATCATGGAAAATTGAACTTTTCCATGGTCATAAGAACTACACTGGCAGACTTCTACAACCGCTCATTCACTGGAGGAGATAGGTGGAAAATTCCCTTTCCATCTTGTGGTTTTTCATCAAATTGTGTAAATTCTAAACCTTTCCTTACCTTTTTTATCATTGTACAAATCATTAATGCATCTTGAGTGGATATGCCATGTAATTTTACTCAATCCTACTAACTACAAACTATTAACACTAACCACTAACATACTAACACAAAGTAGCCATTGACCTAACCATAAAAGACACCTCACCTCAAGCCTACATATGCATAATAACTCTCTCTCTCTCTCTCTCCCCTTAAACTCTACTTTCACCTTATCTACCACCAATAATTCTCTCTTTTGAGCCCACATCCATGACTCAAGCAGATAAAGAAGGCCCGCAATGTTTTCATATTCATAAAAATCATAATCCTGATTTGTTAGCTTGTAAATTTGGATTTCTAATAATCTTAATGAGAGGTCTCCAACCTATAAATATGCCCCTCTCATTCTTGTAAATAACCTCCAATATCTCACATAGTACCCCAACACTCTATGCGTGAGGAGAGACTTAGGCGTATCAACCACTTTGTGAGATTTACTTTTAGTGTGAGAGAAGCTTTCAAGCTACACATTGCAAGTGAGAGAGTGTGAGTTCAAAATTTCAAAACCACTATTGTATATGCTCCTCCATCATCAATAAATTGAGATTTGGTGCATCAAAGGCGTGATTCGACGTTCAAATCTTCGTCCTTCTACTTGTGCAATAAGGTTTGGTGAATTCAAGGTGACTTGTGTATTTTAAGTTTCTATCATTTGATCTTGTTTGAAAAGTGTTTTAGTGTGTTTACATTGCCAATTTTGTGTCCATTGTAAGAGGTTATTGTGGTGAGAGGTCTCCCACACACTAAAACTGTGTGTGTGTGTGTGTGTATTGGTAATGTTTAGCATTCACTAAGAATTGAGATAGTTTTGTACAAGCTATGTGATAGCATCATAACGAACCATCTCCATTTGCAAGCCACGAACAAGGTATTATGCAAGTTCCATTTCTCTCTCTCTCTCTCTCTCTCTCTCTCTCTTTCTCTTCTCTTCTCTTTGCTCTAGCTCTCTCTACTCCATTTGATGTGTGTTTTGGTGTGAGATTGCTTGTGTGTGTTTTGTGGCGCATCTTCTTGTGTGTGACAAAATCTCTCTTGCATCCTAGTTTGCATAACTAGGTGGTGCCCTTTTTCTTATTTGGCTGTGGATTTGTCGTTGTTTCTTGCTTGTGGTTGCCCCAGTCCCAATTGAGCAGCACGGGAGCCTTGAGGGGTGTTTAGAGGTCGCCTCTCTTGTTGCCCACCGCCCTGGACCGCCTCAATTTTGGTGCCCCCACTGAGGAGGGCTTATGTAGGTTTTTGTGTAGGTTCAACCTTAGAAGAGTCAAGTAGTTTGTATGATTCATAAGAGTTTGTATGATCCTTTCATTCCCATTGCAAGGCAAAAGATACACATAATTGTTAGTAATAAGTTGCAATTTCAACGTGTAATTTGTAGGATTTTAGGTCCTCTAAGGTTAGTTGAGATAAATGCTTCAGTAAATCCTTTTATTTTGGACCTCTCATTAGGTACGATGATAGCTTAGACATATATATTTTTGTGTTATTGTAAGCATTAGGACATGCAAAGGCCATGGATAATGGCCCAAGAATAGAGGTTTTTCCCTTTCATTTCACTCCACACATTAGAATAAACATTGCAATTAAAAGAAAGATCCATTTTCAATAGCGTATGGTGTTCATGTTTGGTGCGCAAAGAGTGGGAGAAATTCTAGCATCACCAAACCCTGTCATCTTGCCTCTTGTTGACTATCATAGATCATTTGATGTGCATATTTTTATTTTATTGTAGAATAGATTGCAATTTGGAAACATTATTGTGTAAATTTTCTAAGAAAGAAAAAAAAGTGTTATCACTTTGAAATAGAATCAATGGAGGCCCAATGCCAAATGTCAGGATAACCCCTCTTTTGTGGAGAGCCTGGTGAGGATGCGAGCTATTTCTAGCAAATTTCAAAATGGCTTGCCGCATGAAAAGAGTGATAGGAGATGAGGAACGCTTAGAAATGTTTGAGGTAGTTCTAAGGAAGGATGCTAGCACTTGGTTTGACTCTCTATCTTAGGAGGTTAAGGGAAACTATAACAAAGTCATTGATCATTTCAAGTGATACTTCTTTGACCCCCCAAACACTCAAAATCTATGGCAAGACATTGTTTCTCACAAACAAAAAGACTTAAATAACTACTACATGTATAAACAAGAGTTTCTACGTCTTTGGGTTGTATGGGTGAGAAATTTTGCTAGCCCTGGTGATGGTGCAGAGTTCCTAAAGAAGGAAAAGTTCATAGCCGGTCTCTTTCCCACACTCAAAATAAAAGTTGAGGAGGGTGCACCTGCTACCTTTGATGCAGCTGAAACTAGGGCTGTTGAGAAGTATAGAAAACTCAAGTACCTAAGGGGAGAGATTCCAATAGAGGGTCCTAGACCCAAGGGAAAATTGCAGCATCAACATCTAGAGAGATTCCTGAGGTAACAACAGAGGTAATGAAAAGTTAAATGAATCTTTAAGCAACTTGTCAATCTACCTTGCACAAGCTATAGGTCCAAAGGGACAAGCAAAGAAGTCAGAAGAGCGAGATCCACGACTTGGGAGAGTCTTGCAATGTTGGAATTGCGGAGAGTCTGGACATGGGATGTATAATTGTCCTTGGCCCCGTGGGGAGCCAAGGAGACCTAACTTGAATTACCCAATGATGAATGCAGGTGAAGGAACTACTTAATTGTCCTTGGCCCCTTGGGGAGCCAGGGAGACCTAACTTGAATTACCCAGTGATGAATGCAGGTGAAGGAACTAGTCACAACCACTACTTCTACAAAGGTCAAATGGAGCAAGACCACCTCCACGAGGAGTGGAAGAAGTTCCACCTTTTCCAGATCCAAATGTGCATGTGGTAGAGGTGACACATTCAAAAGAGATTGACATGGAAGCAAATGGCATCAAGCATGGTCGTGGAAAAGGTAAGGAGAAAGGAGTCACATCACAAAGTGATCATGGACGAGAAAAGAAGGCAAAGGAGACCAAGGAAACTAAGAGGACTCGACATCGTATCAACCTCTAAGACTTCCCGCTTGGACATGGTATGGCTTCATACAAACTGTTGGAAGACATAAGAGGTAAGGGTCCTGATATCTCATGGCCTCAATTTCTTGCATTATGTCCACAAGTTAGGAGGGATTTATCGAAGGCATTTAACACTATGAGAAAGGTAAAAGAGAGTGTGCTTGTTGTAAAAATTGCACAAGCTAAAATGAATGAGGATATTACACATGTGCTAGATTGTTACATCAAAGGAATATTGATTAGGAAAGGTCTAGTGGATGGGGATGCATAAATTTTCATCATGACAGAGGGACTCGTGCAAAGACTAGGCATGCACATCCATGAGACACCTGAAATCAAAGTGAAAATGGCAAACAATAGCAAGGCTAGGTGCGTAGGCATTTGTAAAAATGATTTTTTCAAAGCCTTTGGCATTAAGAAAGCAGTAGATTTTTATGTTATGGCGACCATGGGAAGTGGCTATCCATTTATCCTTGGAAGACCATGGCTAATGAAAATGCAAGTTTTGCAAGATTGGGAAAGTGGGAAGTTAATCTGCAAGAATGACAATCATAATAAGGTTGTCTTTGACATGAAGGAGCAACGTCAAGAGGAGATTCATGAAAAATCATCGCAAAGTGGGATAGAGGAATACTGGACTGATAGCACTTCAGAAGAAGGAGGTAGCGGTGGTGCAACCAAAGTTGGTCTATGAAGGGAAGTGCTCTATGGCAAGCTATGGGTGCTAGCATGCACATGGCAAAGGGCTAAATCAGGAATGAAGGCCTTGGGAGAGCATGTTGGGGGAGAAGTGTATGTCTAATGCAGTTTTTAAGGCCAAAAAGGCCCCAAAATGGTCTAGGTAGAATAGAAGGTAAAGGTGCCCGGAATGCTGAGTCAGTGTTCTAAAATGTGGTCTTTGAGATGCTCTATTGGCCCGTCCAGACGGCTCATCAAACGGAGTCCCGGTGTGAAAGTTATGATTGTCCGAAGATGGAATGCTTTGCAGATCTCCGACGAGCAGGGCAGGTACAGACAGGTGGTGAAAATTGGAATCACTGGAAACATATGTAAAGCTAGAACTGTGGAGCATGCCGGTCTTTTTGGATTAGCCGTTGGAGCTCAGACGGGCAAGTTATGGCCAGTTGAAAATTAGTCGAGGGTCAAGTGTGTGCCCACTTGGCAGCATCAAAAGACACGCCATCCAATGGGTTTTGAGCTTGACCAGGTTCTGGAGGGTGGTTCATGTTACGTGAAGTTTATGAAAAAATTAACGGCTCAACAATCCAAGTTGCGGTGATCAAGTTTCGTTAGGTGGGAATTTGACGACAATTGCCGACAAGGCAGCACCAGGTTATTTTCTTGATTTTTGCAACCCCGATTTGCGACCTCGGCAAGGTTCAAGTGTGGCGTAGGATGGCAAGTTCAGACTCCGGGTCGGCGACCTTTAGTATCTTTTTGCAACTCGAGAATCAATGTAGAAGACACCGGCAATGTGGGAAACGAGGGTTTTAAAAACCCCTTGGTTATTATTTGTAAAGGCTAAAAATAAAGGGGTGGAGCTCCAAACTTAAAAATGAAGGGAAATAAAAAAGCTTAAGTGGGTTCAAAAAGATATGTAACCCAGCCCAACTGTCGCTCTGAAACCCTTTTTGGGAAAAAGAAAGTTGAAAAGTTTGGCTCAAGTTTGAAAAAAAGAGAGGGCAAATTTTTTAGCCAAAGAGAGAAGGGAACAACTAGGGCGCCGTCATTGCCCCTTGGGGCAAAAAGGATCAAGGGGGAAAAAAGAAAAGGAGGGACTTGGGTTTCTTTTACGAGGAAGAGGGGTTTTTTTTTGGGGAGGCGAAAGGGTTTTTCGACTCATCGAGGAGGGAAGAAAATTCAAGGAGAAAAGCTCTTGCCTGTGCCTGGCGGCAAGGAAGCAAAGGAAGAATCTCTACCATCAGGACGATGTCAACGAAGGTCGTCGAGCTCTGGTTTTTTTGGGTGCTCGTCGAGGTTGTGCCGATGAAGCCGGTTGTACTGGATCATCTTGAGTAAAGTGAAGGAACATTGCCCGCTTCTTGGTGTCGATTCCCCCTTCCCCCTTGCTCTCGTCTTATGCTCTTGTGCAATTCCCGATGTCACATACGAGTGTGTGTGAGCCTCGAGCCATCAGTGTGTGGATTTGCAGAGAGAGAGAGAGAGAGAGAGAGGGGGGGGGTGTTGTCTGTGTTGAAGGGTAAGGATTGAACATTGTGGCATAGGTGTGTTCGATTGTGGTATTGTGAACCGTGCGTGTTAGGTGAGATGCAAGTGAAGCTCTGCTAGAAAGCCATGAGTGTTTTGAAGGTGTGTTTGAGAGGATAGGGGTGCTGTGAGTACCCTGAGCTATAGGGAAGCCTTTGTTTGTGTGTTGGGCGTGTTCCCCATTCCCCCTCTCCATCTTCTGGTGCCCCCATGGAGGAGCACATTGATTGCTCCCAGTTAAGTGAAGAGAAGCAGTTTTTGGTGTTGGTCGACATGGCGTCTCGAAGCTATGGGCCAATTTTTATAGGTTAAGGAAAATCCTAATGAGTGGGTTGCAGACTTTGAGTTGTATATGATGTCGTTGCGTATGCCGAATGAGGACAGCAAGATGCAGACATTTCCTTTGGTGATGCGCGGGAAGGCAAAGGTATGGTACGAAGCTTTGGAAGGTGAGCCGAGGCATGCTTGGCCGGCTCTACGAGCGCGTTTCCTACATGATTTCCGCAAAGAGGCGCCCCCGGTCAAAATGGATGCCAAACTGAAGGCGCTCAAGCAGGATGTAAGCGAAGAGTTCAGTTTGTTTTTGGATCGTTTCGAAGTGTGTTGGGCAGAGTTAGCAGGTGCCATGCAATTGGCCAATGGGGACTACTTCAAACTGGATAAATTCATGGCATGCCTACATCCTAAAGTGAGGGAGAAAGTGGATTTTGAGAGCCCAGAAAACTATAATGGTGTAGTGGCCATCGCAAAGGCAAAAAGCAGGAAAATCAAATAGAAGATTGAGCAGGGCGTGTCGGGCTATGAAGCGGTGGTCGGGCGGTGGTCCAACCTCAAGGTCTGAGGGATGCTGTTCATGATGAGAACCAGGCAAACCAAGGTGTATCTGTTGTGCCACAAAACTGGGTGCGAACCCGTGCAAGATTTGTCTGAGAAAATGCAAGAATTGCGGCTAAGCGTGATGGACAGAGGTCAACCAAGAGGAGCAAGGGGCAGGGCAAGGTCACAACCCAGCCGGTGTTACAATTGCGGTAAAGAAGGACACTATGTGCCGGATTTCCCTCATCCACTAAGAGAAAGAGGCGTTATTTATTTATTGTTCGGCAGTAGTAGAGGCCAAGCACAACTCAAAGGCCCAAGGGAGCAGGTAGTTGAGAATAAAGTGCAGCCAGCTCCTCCGGATGGTGGGTGAAGTCCCTAGGGTGAATATCATCCGAGTGGATAAGCAAGATGTTGAAGTTTTGGCCAACAAAAGAGCAAGGATGGAAAGGGAGACAGAAACCGAGCGGGAGACGAGGGCTCGTAAAGGTAAACAGAAAGTGTACGAAGGCAAGGAGCAGCCGAAAACTAGCAAGAAGAGGAGACGTCAAAAAATCAAGCAAGCAGACTTTCAGCTAGGGCGTGGTTACCCAGAATACGACTTGGTAAGCAATGCTCAAAATCAAAAGGCTAACATTACTTTTGGTCAGTTGGTTGGCTTTGAATCCCAAGCTACGAAGACAGTGGTCTACCAGTGTCAGCACGAGGCTACCAAAGGCTAAGGGAAATGTGCATGCAATACAAAACATGGCATTGAGAGTGGGTAGCCCGACTGATGTCCTTCCTCTAGTGGATGCGCTCATTGAAAAAAGGATGCAGGTTTAGGCCTATATAGACGGTGGAGCACAGGTTGCGTAATGACGGTGTCGTGTTGTGACATGTACATAGTGAGAACACATGCTACAAGAGTTATCTTGTAACTTTTTAGATACATAATTATATTTCCTATAATGTACATATGCATATTTAAGTATAATAATATGCTTTCTATCTCATCCTATTAATATTTATCTCAAAGGTAACGTATTCTTACTTTACCGTCAAAAATTACTATGGGAAAAGCGTCAATAACTCCGCCTCTTTAACTTGGGGCTAAAATCATTGATTTTTTCTTTCTACTATCTCATTATTATCTCACACCCTAGCTAGATCCTATATCTAGGGTAACTTCCAATATATATATTCTATGTATTTTTCATATTTTTTTATATTTCTTTTTAAATAGCTACTAGGAAGGAATCAAATCCTAGTGGGACACTAGGTGGCATAATTTCAAAGATACACTTATTTTAATGCATTATTGCAAGCATGATTACAAAACTTTGTCAAGGAGCAAGGTCATGCTTTCATATGGCATGAGGTGTCCACTAGAATCAAATAAAAGTCCAGGCTAAGGGGACCACAAGAAGACTTTTGTTGCCAAAACTGTATCTTATTTTGATGATTTTTTTACACAAGGTTCCAATCCGAATTAGAAAATGCATATAAATTGGACGTCGTAGGTAATGAGATGAATTTTCTATCCATATTTTTACTTTTTTATTTGGAGCCCCGATTGAGGAGATATAATTAAAATACTGGACCCCAGCCTGCCCACATCATGCAGGGACAGCTCATTTCCAACTTTCCAGTTTCTATTCACACTGGCTTTTCTCTTCTTGTGTAAACCCTTGGGGATTTCCTTCACCTATAAAAGGGACCTCTTCTTCCTTGAAAACCATTGAAGCATTCAAGCCATTGATGAGAGGAAGAACTCAAAGTAGCTTTAAAGGAGGAATATTTCATGGAGGACTCTGAGAGAGTGACCAAAAGGACATTCTTAGAATGGGTAGTCAAGCCAAAGCAAGGACTATCAATAACAGAGCTACTTAGGAAATTTGAGCGGCGCTATGCACAACTCACCAGGACAGAAAGGGCCACACTAGATGCAGAGAAGACAGATCTTTTCTTACAAGCTGCAGGTAAAGAGTTTCAAGAAAATTTGGAGCTTCTTCTTGAAGATAACAATGCTGAGCAAGGACTAAAGACCGACTGGAATGAAGTTGGAGGTGTTGTCTCATTGCTTGCCAAACGACAAAGAAGAAGGGACAAGATGGTAGTAAACACTACAAGTCCTTCAACCTCAACTTTTGACAAAATGGTAAAGCCTACTTTTATAGCTCCTAAGTTTGATGAGTCTATGCTAGATGAGCTTGTGAAGGGAATGCATGACTTGAAGGTGAAGCTTGCAAAGCTTGAAGAAAAAGGCCAACCATCAGGGCTACTTCCTAGGCAAAGACAATAGCCCAAAGAAGGGTTTTTTAATAGATGTATTTGGTGTGATAGTACAAACCATGTAAGAAGGGATTGTGATGATTTTAGTGATGCTTTGTCAAAAGATGTTGTCTTTCTTAAGGATGGTAAAATCCACTTAAGAGAGACAGGTCTACCCTTGAGAACTACCTTTGGGAAGGGGGGAATGCAAACCTTAGTTGAAGATATAGCAACTAACCATGCCACCTCTTCAGTTGAGGCAACTACTTATGGAATAAAAAGTAAGCATCTTAGTGATGAAGAGGTGAGTGACCATCATGGTCAAATTTGGCCAAATGTCATGCAATTAGCTAAAAAGGAAAAGCTTACAAAAGAGATTCTACATGAAGCAGGTGATTACATATGTCTAGAAACGGGATGGAATGATACAGTGGACTCATTGTCAGTGCGTGCCTACATTACAAAATGCCAACAAATTAAAGCTATTGTAGAAGAGAAGCGCAGACGTGATAATGTTGATGAAGGACCATAAAAAAGAGCTTCTAGAAGTGGGGGAAGAAGCGACTCAATGCCTTCTCAAACACCCTCGACACAAGGAGCATCTCCACCTGAAGTACTCATGGAGGAGTCTACAACAAGAAAGAAGAAAGAGCCAACAAAAGGTAAGACAAAAGGCCCAACTTATAAACTACAATCTGATATTGAGGTTGCTATAGATTTAAAGAAAGTCTTGGAGGAAAGGATCTTGAATAGCAAGATTGAATTTACTCTGGGAGAAGTTCTTGGCATTGCAAAGCTTTAATTCCATGAGGAGATCATTGACATCATCAAGAGGAAGAGGCAAACTCTTGCTGAAGTTTCTCGTCCACAGGTCATCCACAGGTTGAAGGGGAAACCTTGAAGACACAAGGGATGCAGTTGCAAAATAAGGAGGATGATGGAGCTGTGGTAGAATGCTACCAATCTAGTGGGAATCTGAAGCAAGTGCATTTCTCAAATGATGATGAAGAAGTTGAAGCTATTCCCAGGAGCTACTATTCGCGAAATCACTGGGCAAGGGCTACTACAGAAACTTTGGTCAAGGTAGGTGATCTTGAAGAGCCATTTGTGGTGATCTGTGTTCATCTCGTCCCTGTCAAAAGCTTGCTTATCGAAGGCTTGGCCCGTTTAAAATTATCCGTCAAGTCAATCCAGTCACCTATCGACTCTGATTGCCCTCATCCATGAAAATCCATCCGGTCTTTCATGTCTCAGTCCTAAAACCTTGTCACACATCTAAGATCCCAGGAAGGCCCTACAACCACCTCCTCCGGTTGAGATTCAAGGACATGACAAATATGAGGTCGAGAAAGTCCTAGATTCTCAAGTTTCGTGTGGCAGGTTACAGTACTTGGTGCATTGGAAAGGCTATGATGTTAGTGAACAAACCTGGGAACCAACACACAATCTACAGCATGCATCTCTCAAAGGCCAAGAGTTCCATCAACAACATCCATGGAAGCCCAACTCAAGGAAATGTCATGGATGCTTGAGAGTCAGTCGCTACCTGCATCATTGCCTATGTCATCGCCTACATCATCGCTAGAAGGCTCTAGAAGAATCTAGAAGGATCTAGAAGATTTTAGAAGCTTTAAAAGTATCAAAGAGATTCTAGAAGTTTCTAGAAGCATGGAGAAGATTCCGAAAGAATCTAGAAGTTTCTGGAAAGCTCTAGAAAGCTGAAGAAGGATCTAGAAGGTTCTAGAAGAACTAGAAGGATCAAGAAGTTTCTAGAAGCTTGGAGAAGATTTTGAAAGAATCTAGAAGTTTCTGGAAAGCTCTAGAAAGTTGAAGAAGGATCCAGAAGGTTCTAGAAGAACTAGAAGGATCAAGAAGGTTCTAGAAGATTCTAACCTCCTCAAGAAGAACCTAGAAATTCCTAACCTCCTCAAGTAACCTCCTCAAGCACTAGTATAAATAGGGGTCTTAGGCCACAAGCCCCTCAGTCTTGCCAACATCAGTTGTGAGCCTCCTATGAGGAAATCCCTCTTCTAGTTCTTATGTTCAAGTCTTGTCCTTGCAATCGAGCCTTGTCTTGTACTCAAGTCATGTAATCCAAGTCTTGTAATCAATATTAAGCTTATCATCAAATCCAAGTTCTTGTACATTGTGAGCGCCTCCTCTTGCTCTCTTCTAGCTCTATACGCGCTCATAACACTAAGCTATTATGAGTGAGTATGTGAGGAGAAATACTTCTTTCTCGTAAGAATACTTCTTTTTCCTCTACATCTAGTCTCATACCCTGCTAGCTCTCACCATCTTCAAAGGTGTGTGAGGTCTTGGGTCTGAGAGTGGAGAGAATTGATGTTATGTGTTATCACGTGTAAGTTTGGTGCATGAAGCGTCCATCTTCATTGCTGCAGCAAGTTTTTACCAAGGAACACAAAGAATTGTCTTCTACAAAGTCTCTCTTAATGGGAGAAGTTGTAATACAAATGCCTAATGGAGGGGGGACCGGTCCATGTAAATCCGGTCCTCAATAGTTGATGATTGTTCTTTTTCTCTCCCTTTTTCAAGTATCGTTATGCCAAACTAATTAAGTGTTATGCTAATGTTGCTATCTCCAACCAAGAACTCTTGCTATGCTCATTAGGAATTGCTCTTAATGAAATGCTCACTATGTCTATATAATTTCCGCTACACATAATTAATTACCCATTAAATTTTACATTGGTATCTGAGCTATCGGTTTCTCTTTTCTTGCTCAAGAAGAGAGGTCCTCAAGCTTGCTACAAATGGTTGGTATTATTAATTGCATGAAGGTAAGTAGAATAGGGATTTATTATCCTTGAGGTGCGCCTGTTTTGTGCAATTAAGGAGGTATCACCGTCAAGAGCTATGGTCTTAATAATGGAGTCCCAAGGGGCTTGCCTATGGTTAACCGTTATTGAGCTATTAGAAGCTTGACAGGAACCGGTGCCAACTGGGCTATGATAAACCCTCTCTTCTATTCCTTACAATTAATAATATTTGAGCCGTGGGTACAGGAGCTTGAGTGCTTACCTTTGAAAGTAAAGAGGAGTAGCAACTAGGACTTCAAGGCCAAACTACAAGTAAAAATTTACACCTAAAACTTAGCTAGAATGGCTGACAATAGTAGAGAGAGTGAAATTATGTTGATGGCTTTGATTTTGCTAATGATCAATCTACTAATGATGCTCCTATGCTTGGGAACTATCTTGTTACAAGGCTTCAAAAAGCCATGGGCAACCCATCCCTCCAAGGAGAAGTGCAATAGCAATTACGCATTCATGGGACTCTCCACTCTCCTTACCTAGAAGAGGGAGTGCCTATGAAAGCTCCTAGTGAGATTTCTAAAAGAGGGAGTGCCTATGAAAGCTCCTAGTGAGATTTCTAAAAGAGGGCTCTCTACGGTGAGAGAAGAGGAGGACCCATACAAAGGGCTCAAAAGTTACAAGTTGATGGGGCAACTCCCTCACAAAGGAGAGCCCAAATCTCAATGGTACAGCCCCCACCGAAAGAACGAGAAAGCAGTGAATCTCTTGCCACCTCAATGGAGATGGAACCACGAAGAGGGTAGGCAAAACGCTCTCCAACACCCCCTAACGGAGAAGACCATGCATAGTCCTTCTAACCATAATTCAAAGAAGGAAGAAAGGAAATATGAGAAGAAAAAGGTGAGAAAGAGTTCACCCTCTTCTCCAGCTTCATCATCCTCCTCCTCTTTTGAAAGAAGTGATGGTGTAGCTCCCAAAAGAACTCAAAAGGAGAGGCCAAAGGAAATCCTATGCCGCTTGGAAGAGGTCATCGTCCAAGCTCAAACAGTTCAAGGAGGGAGGAAATAGTATCTCTTTTCTTACCTACGATGGCACCTTTGGTGCTACGGACAAAGTCTTGGCCTTTATTCAACAATTTGATGCGGCATTCGGAGATGAGAACTTCACGGAGTCCTCTAAGATACGTCATGTAGCCATGCATCTCCAAACGTCCTCCAGGCAATGGTGGTCTAGCCTACGAGCAAACAATGAAGCTCCACAAACACAGAAAGCTTTAAGAGCTTCCATTATGAAGCAGTTTTTGTCTAGGGATGCCAAAGACAAAGTGCTCACCGAATGGCGAAGCTTGAAGCTCTCTCCCTACAAATCTATTCACACACATGTAGACAAGTTTTGCGATTTACATCTCAAAGCCACTGTCTAAAAAAAGATAGAATTTGGAGAGCAAAAACAACAATTTTGTGCGGGTTTATCTGAAGATATGGTAGAGTATGTCAACTCCCAAAGGCCTTGCACTATTTCAGCGGTCATGCACCATACTATGCTGGCCTCGCGAATCAGCTTTCAACAAGGGGCTAAGAAAAATATTAAGCCCATGGAAATCAAAGATCATAATGAGCCTAAGGGGAAGGACCGTGTCCAAAAGTCTCCCAAGGGCGACTTCAACAACGACAAAGATAAGGAGAAGGGATTCTATAAAGGCAAAAATAGACTCTCTCCTGAAGAGCTAGAGCGTTATCGCAGGGATAACCGTTGTTTCAAATGTGGGGATCAAGGGCATGCTTATCGTGCTTGCCCACAAAAGAACACATGCAATGAACCTCCTAGAGCTTCCATAGTTGAAGTTCAAGAAGAAGATGCTCATCGCAAAGGATCTCCTCTACGCCATGCTTGGGGAAAGGTAAGAGAACATGATGCTTTCATTCTCTTTGACAATGGCTCTACTCACTATTTCATATCCACGAATTCAACCACTAAGCTAGGCATCCAAGCCTTTGAGATGGGAGATACCCTACCAGCCGAATGGTGCTTTCAAGGGAGAAGAAGTCTCAGTTACTCCCTTAATTGGGAAATTGAGGCTTCATGTCCAAAACTATGTGGACAAAGAGGATTTTTTCATATCTCCCCTTAAGCATGAGGATGTAATCCTAGGGGCACCATGGTTTGATCGCATGGTGACCAACATCGAGTTACCTAAAAGGAAAATTTACTTTAAGTACAGGGACAAAGACATGTACATATATGCTAACGAGTTAGGTAACACTATACCTCTTGTACATAAGCAAGCTTTTTATAAGTCAATAAAGAGCTCTATTTCCGTGTACATGATATTTGTAAAAGACTCTCAAAAGGAACCTAATGTTTTGTCAAATAAAAATAAAGGGAATTAAAAAAATCTGGGTTATCTAATTTTCTTAATGAATTCCAAGATGTTTTATTGACGACATCCATAATGAATTGCCTTCAAAACGAGGGGATGATGACCATGCAATTGAGCTTCTTCTAGGAAGCTCACCACCTAATAAACCTCCTTATTGAGTTTCTCAATCTCAACAAGAGGAAATTATGCGGCAAGTGCATGGGTTGGTTGAGAAAGGAATGGTTAGGCCTAGTTCATCTCCATTTTGTTCACCAGTTTTATTAGTGCAAAAGAAAGATGGCACATATCGTATGTGTGTCGACTATAGAGCACTAAATAGGATCACTATCAAAAATAGCTTTCCCATTCTGTGGGTAGAAGACCTATTTATTAAGCTACAAGGATCGACCTACTTCAGTAGGATTGACCTAAAAAGTGGTTGTCACCAAATAAGGATAGTGGATCAAGACATTGTAAAGACCACATGGCACTACGTTTGGTCTCTACAAATTCATTGTCATGCCTTTTGGCTTGACCAATGCACCAGCTACATTCAACCGCATGATGGAGAACCTCTTTAGGCCTCACCGCAATTACATTGGAGTGTTCTTTGATGATATAATCATCTACTCCAATTCCTTGGACAAACACAAAAAGGTAATTTTTCAAGTTCTACGAGAGAATAAGCTTTACATAAATCAAAAGAAAAGTGAATGTTTCTTACAAGATTCAATATTTAGGTCGTATTATCTCTAAATATGGCATCCAAATGGATCCATCAAAGTTATAAGTAATAAAAGCATGGCCTAATCCAAAGAATCCACATGAATTAAGAAGCTTTATAAGTATGTGTGCATACTACAAACACTTCATAGAAAAATTATCACTCATAGCAGGATCATTGCATGACCTGAAAAAAAACAATGTTAAGTATGCATGGACTACCAAAGAGAAAACTAATTTTGAAAAGCTTAAAGAGAAGCTTATCTCTCAAATTGTGCTTACACTACCAGATCTCTCAAAAGCCATTTGAGGTCCAATGTGACGCTTGTGGTGATTGCCTTGGAGCCGTGCTGGTCCAAGAAGGACACACCATAGCATATGATAGTCGAAGGCTTGACCCAATTGAGCAAGCTCTAGGCATATATGAAAAGGAACTGTTAGCAGTTCTACATGCCCTAGACACGTGGAAGCACTATTTATTGGGAACTCCTTTCATTCTGCAGACGGATCACCAAAGCCTCAAGTACTTCATGACGCAGACCAAGCTCTCCGACAAACAAATGAGATGCACAAATTTCCTTTCGCAATTTCATTTTCATATTGCTCATATTTCTGGCAAGCATAATCAAATAGCCGATGCACTCTCAAGACGACCGAGAGTGAATATGGTTTCCATAGCAACTCACAATGATCTATCTTCTATGATAGATGAGTATGCTATCAATCCTGATTTTAAAGATGTGATGTCAGCCCTTGCACTAGGGAAGAAAGAGGAACCATTTACCCTACAATATAATTATATCCTCTATGGTAATAGGCTATGTGTTACTAACTCACTACGTGAGAAAGTAATGTATGAATCTCATGCTCCTCCATATGCGGGGCATAGAGGGATTCAAGCTACCCTAAGAGGGATAGAAATGTACGTCTATTGGCCTACCATGAAAGCGAACATACAAGAGTATGTTTCAAAATGTGTGGTTTGCCAAAAGACAAAGTTTGATAGAGGGTAGCAACCTGGTTTGCTTCAACCTTTGTCAATCCCTAATTCAATCTGGGAGAGCATATCCATGGATTTTATCTTCGGATTGCCTAAGTATATCCATGGGAATATGGGAATATGGACAATAGTATACAGGCTTAGTAAACAAGCGCATTTCATACCTGTCAAAAAGACTATAAGGCCCATCAAATGGCAACCCTCTTTATATCACAAATCTTTAAGTTCCACGGCTTGCCAATGTCAATAGTGTCGGATAGAGATCCTAGAATGACTAGCAATTTTTGGAAGGGTCTCTTTGAGAATTTAGGTACAAGCCTAAAGTTCTCTTCGGCTTATCACCCGCAAACGGATGGCCAAAGTGAGATAGCTAACCTAAATTTTCTTGATCTACTAAAAGCTTATGTCACCGAAGTAGATCAAAGGTCCCGATGGGAGAAGTACTTATCTTTAGTGGAGTATGCTTACAATAGCATTGTACATACTTCCATGAGAAAAGCACCTTTTGAGGTAATTGAGGGAAGGTCAAAAATTCCCCTGCTATTAAAGGTACATGGGAAGATCTTTGTCACTTCACATGAATACAGCCACGACCTACAAGAATTTTTCCAAAAGATTAAAGATGCTATATTCATCTCATAGTAAAGGCAAAAGGCTACTGCTAGCAAGCACAGAAGAGCCTTGACCTTTAAAGAAAATGATTGGGTCTTGCTTAAATTTCCCAAGGCTCGATTAAGGTACACGACGGGCAAGAATCCTACGGGACACCAAAAGTACTATGCTAAACTAGCAAAGGTACAATGGCCCCTTTCAGATTCTTAAGCCAATCAATGAAACGGCTTATCAGCTCAAGTTTCCCAATCATTGGCTCATACACAATGCTTTCCATGTGAGCCTATAAAAGCCTTACAAAGGAGATCCACCCCATGAAGCAACCATTGAAGGCCCACCGGAGATCGAAGACCAAGAAGAGGTGTTGCAGCCCGAGTCCATTCTCTGACACAAAGACAAGGTAGTGAGAGGCGGTAAGATTGTCCGATGGTATGAGCGGGATGGAAACAGACACAACACCTCTATAATCACCTGACACACACTCTTGGGATGATACACACATACACACACACTATGGGACACCACTCGGCTTACACAACCCACTTGGCGGAGACAGGGAACACACCGATGGAGTGAGAGGAGAGAGACTGTCCATTTTTCCATTCAACACAGACACACACACACACACACACACACACCCAAAAAACTCAGCTCAAAGGAGAAAGATTTTTTATGATTAGATACAATTGAGCTTGGTCCAGCACTAATGGGGCACATAGCTCACACAATGAAATATATCAAATACAATCACAAATTTAAACAGAGGCTTCGCTCATATGAGAAACTTACACAGTCAAAACAAAAGAAAACTAGTGAGGAATCTGGCAAAATGGACATCACCATTGCGTCTGGAACGGCCCAAAACCCCAATCTTCAATATCAAAATGCTCAAATCCGACCTTGAATGAGAAGTTTATGGCCAAAACAGGCTCCAAAAATAGCGAAAACTCAGTTGCTATTGTTCTTCTTCCTCTCTCCACGTTTTTTTGCACGGTTTTTAGTGTCCACACTTCACTTTATCCCTTGGGCACCTTTGGCCTTTCGATTGACCTCAAACGGCCCTGAAGAGAAGAAGAGGGAAGAATTCAACTTTGATTGATACACCAAATCCAAGACCTTCTTTGATTAAAGTTGATCTTCCAAGGATAGCTTACAAGAATGGCTAGTCTTCCTCTAGCAGAAAGTGTAGCCTTAGGCTTATGTTAATGGCTAAGTACAATTAAGCATTACTACTCACTCCCTCATGAATTCCTCTCATCAATGGCTTGAATGGCTTGAATGCTTCAATGGTTTTCAAGGAAGAAGAGGTCCCTTTTATAGGTGAAGGGAACCCCCAAGGGTTTACACAAGAAGAGAAAAGCCAGTGTGAACAGAAACTGGAAAAGTTAGAAATGAGTTGTCCCTGCATGATGTGGGCAGACTAGGGTCCAGTATTTTGATCATATCTCCTCAACCGTGGCTCCAAATAAAAAAGTAAAAATATGGGCAGAAAGTTCAGCTCACTACCTACGAGTTTCATTTTACATGCATTTTCCAATTTGGATTGGAACCTTGTGTAAAAAACTCATCAAAATAGGGTATAGTTTTGGCAGTAAAAGTCTTCTTGTGGTCCCCTTAGCCTAGACTTTTATTTGATTCCAGTGGACACCTCATGCCATATTAAAGCATGACATTGCTCCTTGAATTTTTTTTGTAATCATGCTTGCAATAATGCATTAAAATAAGTGTATCTTTGAAATCATGCCACCTAGTGTCCCACTAGGATTTGATTCCCTCCTAGTAGCTATTTAAAAAGAAATATAAGAAAAATATGAAAAATACATAGAATATATATATATTGGAAGTTACCCTAGATATAGGATCTAGCTAGGGTGTGAGATAATAATGAGATATTAGAAAGAAAAAATCAATGCTTTTTGCCCCAAGTTAAAGAGGCAGAGTTATTGACGCTTTTCCCATAGTACTTTTTGACGGTAAAGTAAGGATACATTACCCTTGAGATAAATAATAGGATGAGATAGAAAGCATATTATTATACTTAAATATGCATATGTATATTACAGGAAATATTATTATGTATCTAAAAAGTTACAAGATAACTCTTGTAGTATGTGTTCCCACTATGTACATGTCACAGCACGAGATCCACCCCCTCTTAACCTGCACGTCCTCCGATATGTGCCACATTATTTATTTGTAAAATCATTCCTCTTGTACATCTTCCTTGCTTTCATATTCACTGGATGATTTCAGAGCTTCATCTTCACTTGATCTTCACCTGTGTTTTGCTCTCCTTCCTCATCAACATCTTCTGGATCATTGTCTCCTCTTCTCTTAAACATTTTGATCCTTTTTCCTGCAATGGGAATCTTTACTTCTGTACCACCTAGTTCAGACAAGCTGTAAGTAGCATTTTCATGCACATTCTTTACAACATACGGTCCAAACCATCTATTTGAAAACTTACGCATGACTGTGTGTTGGTTATCAAGGCTACTATCATAAGTAGTCCTTGTTTTTCAACCCTACATTTTTGAGTCATTCTTTTGCAGCCTCAATGTCTCCAGGTCTTCTCTCTAGTTGCCTTATGCGCAATGCAAGGAGATCTTCCGTGTTAAGCCCCTCTTGCCAAGGTAGTACATTCCATGTGGGAATTGTATCTTCAATCAGCATCACTGGCTTTTGACCATACATTAGCTCCGCAGGCATGTAGCCAGTTACTGAGCTATGTGTTCTACGATCAGCCCATAAAGCATATGGCCTCACCAACTCTTCCTTTGAAAGCCTTGGCCAAAGCTTTGATGATAGGAGGGTGCCCTCTTTCACTCTTTCCATTGCCTTCAGGGTTGTAAGCTGTAGTAAGAGAAAGCTTGATTCCTAATCTAGAAAAGAACTCCCTTGGTTCCTCCACATCCAATTCACCTCTGTCTGCAGTGATCTTTCCCACACAACCATAACGGAAAATCACCTCATCAAGAAGGAATTTGCACACAGCTTCTTTGGTTTTAGCTCTTAATGCTCTTCCTTCAACCTCGTTAGTTAGGTCCTCTCGTGCAAGAACCAAGTATCTAATCTGCCAGAGTCCTAAAGGCATTGTGACTAGACCCACGGATATGTAGGGTGCAATCCATCACGATGTCGGACATTTGAATACATTTGACAAGTTACACACGACTCTACAAACTGAGGTACATCTTTATACATACCCTTCCACCAGTATTTTTCTTTCAACATGGAGAAGGTTGCCCACACACCCCTGTGTCCAGCCCATAGACTCTCATGAAACTCTTGCATGAGCTTTACTTGAGTCTTTTTTTTACATATAACCCGTTGTAGTGTAGCACCCTTCTGTTTAGGATGCTTCCACAAGTAACCATCCCTCAAAAAGTACCCATATTCTTTCTTGCGTATCCTCTTGAATTCTTGTTCAGACCAATCATCATGTTTTATTAGAGTACTCAAGTAGCTTCCAATAAGAAGCCAATCACCTTCATAAAGATCTTTCAAGAACAATTCAAGTGAATTAGTCATGCAGACATTGCTACCTTTGACATGAGAGATAGAATAGAACTTTGTGCCTACATCATCTCCCTCATCAATCATTTGTGACTCATCTTCATACCTTGCCCTTGATAGCATATCTGCCACTGTATTATCTTTACCTGCAATGTGCTTAAACTCGGGATTTAAGGACTTAATGTAGGCAATCCACCGCAACATAGCAATGTCTGGCGTTGAACAGCTTGTAATCATCCCAAGAAGTGGTAGACAATCTGTTTCTACAACCACACATGCACCAATTAGGTACTCTTTCCCATTTTTCAAGGCTGTAACCATACCCCATAACTCTCTCTTTATCTGTGGATAGTTTCTTTGGCGAGGACTTAGTACCTTTGCTCCAAATCTCACCACATACCCGTGTCCTTCTTCGTCATCTTGCCCTATTGCCCATCCAATCCCTGTAGGACTGGTGTCTACTTTCACAATTACTGGCATTTGACACTCATAGTCTACCTTTCTCAAAGTTGGTGCTAAATGGAGCAACTCCTTTAGCTTTTTCATGGATTTTACATGTGCTTCTTTCCATTTAAACTTTTGATTCTTTCTAAGCAGTTGATAAAGAGGATCAGCTACATGTGCATAATGTGGAATCCAAGTAACATAGAAGACACATGCTCCCAGAAACCTTCTAACCTCAGTGATGCTAGTGCACGTTTCTTTCATTCTTTGGATGGCATCTACCTTTGCTGGACAAGGTTACCTACCATATGGCCCGCACATGTGCCCCACAATGAGCACTTCATTGACACTAAACATAGACTTTTTCCCTGACAATGTAAGATTCACTTCTTCCAACCTAAACAAAATTTTATCACAATCATTTATGTGATCTACCACAAACCTGCAACATCCCTTGAGATCCAAAGCTTTATCTTTGTCACTTTCTTCACATCCTTTGATAGGCAAATCATCAATGAAAGGCATTGTGATTTGAGGAATAAAGTCACGTAAGACTTTATTCATCCCATTCATCATATGTGCAACCGAGTTGGTTGCTCCCTGTGGCAAGGTATACATCCTTACCAAACCCAAAGGTGTCCTCATGGTTGTCAAGTCTTTGCTTTCGATTGCAAGCTGAAATTGATCATACCTTGAGTAGAGATCTCCCATTGAGTAGATTGCCCTCCCTGCAAACGCCTATGCAAACTCATCCACAATTGGACCTATACCTACATTTCTAATTGTCACCTTGTTCACTGGTTGCATATCTTGGATGAAGCGTAGAGAACCATTCTTCTTTGGAACTGTGAACCACCTGTTTGAGTATGGAGCATAAGAAGGCTCCAAGATTCCCATTTTGATTTTCTCATTTAGTAGCTCTCCTAACTTTGGCAAATGAGCCTTTGGAACCGGAATAGGCCACAGATTCCAAGGCACATGAGGTATTGTGAAAATTACCATAGGAGCTACAATAGAAGGATCAACACATCCTATCTCATGTGGATCAAATGCAAAAGCCTTACCATGATTTGAAAGCATTTCTTTGAAGCACTTTGTCTCCTCCTGTGTTAGAAACTCCTCGCGACCAATTTGCAACTCTTTGAAAAGACTCCTTTGTGAAGGTATGTCCAATCTTTTTAGGATTCCTCAAACTTGGTTGTAAAGAAGCCTGTTCAATCTTTTCCCTATTGTTGGGTGGTAAGGGTGAAGCTACTGGTTTCACCTTCTTTGCTACACTCTTGTATTTAGTTTCAACATGGACTTCTGGGCCAAAACTGTTTGGTTTTCTTTAAAGGCTTCTATTACTTGATACATTTCCATAGAGCAAACTTCCACAACTTCATTTTCAAAATGCAAACTAGACCCCATTATAGCATCAAGCTCACCTATAGTATCTACAAAAGAAACTTGTTCACACAAACCCAAAACATTTTCAGTAGGCTCTAGCAACCCACTCTTTTTCATGCCTATTTGTACATTATGCACATATTGCCTCTCACATCTCTTCAAATATTCAAGTTTTGTAAAACATATTGATCCATTCCTTGTTACCAAGGAGCTCGTTGAGAAAGTTTCACATATTTTTGGATCAAGCGAGACCCTTTTTCTTTCTGTACCATTGCAATCCCGCTTTACAATGGTACTTGGCCAAAACCCATAATTTCTCTATGATCATGAAACTCTTTTCTCACCTTTGGTAGAGGATGTTCTCTAAGGTTGTCATGATTTCTTTCATGGTTTACACAAATTGTGAGAAATTGGACAGCATGTTTACCATCTTTGCTGCATAACCTAGCATATGCTGAACCATCGTCCATTACCTTTGTTTCCATTCGAACTCCCACGATGTAGGGTTGTCCAAGGATGAGATGATATGAAGATGTATCCTGTACAAAGAAGTTTTGGTCAATCTTTACATCACCTATTGTCACCTTCACACCTGGACATGCTACATACAATTCACTGGATGAATTGTTTGCCACTTTTACCATCCAGCCATGATCTGTGTCCATCGGCCATTTGCACTTGTTGTAGGAACTCTTTGACATTATGTTTATTTTTAAACCATGGTTGATCAAGAAGGAGCCACACTTTATCCCCTTCTTTGTATTTTGGATGTTGCATGCGATGGAGATCTGCACTTTCCTTATACTTGGATTGAGCTTCTTTGATATGAATTGTAAGTTCTTTGTGAATTGCAGATAATTGTTGTGTAAGATGAATAGCAACTCGATTCTTGACTTGATAGTGTCTGTAGGATATCCTGTTTGGGATGTTGACCATAATTAGCAAAGAATGAAGTGTGACGGGTGGAGGCATGAAAACTGTTATTGTAGGAGAATTCTACTAGCGGTACAATACCACTCTCACATCCGAGAGCAAACCATGTGTGGAATCCTTGCCAAATGGACATCACCATTGCATTTGGAGCGTGTCAAAACCCCAGGTTAAACCCTAACCTTTCATAAATCGCATTCTGTATGCAAAAGTTACGCAAAAAACACTGTTTTGGAGCTCGAAAAATGACCTGCGAAAATGAAAATTTTCATTCTTCCTGCAAGTATGGCTGCAAAAAAAGATACACACTTGCAATACACCCTCCTCTCAATCTTAGGAATGTCCCTCAAGCTTCCATGAGCACATATCTAGTGGTTGATCACCAAATCCCTCTTCTAGTTCTTATGTTCAAGTCTTGTGCTTGCAATCGAGCCTTGTCTTGTACTCAAGTCATGTAATCCAAGTCTTGTAATATATATTAAGCTTATCATCAAATCCAAGTTCTTGTACATTGTGAGCGCCTCCTCTTGCTCTCTTCTAGTTCTATACGCGCTCATAACAGTTTGGCAAGACCACCATCTCTTAATCTTCTCAAGCCATCATGGAGCCGATGATGGAAGGTGTCATCAACGCATTGCAAAACATCCAAGCTCAGTTACAAGAATTTCGCGAGAGTAACACTCAACTTCAAGCAGGGAAACCCCTAATCTTGGGACCGGCGTTGCAAAATCTAAGCAAAATCTTCAACGTCAAATTCAAGAGCTTCAAGAGCCAAGCACACATTAAGCACAAGCTGCAAGATCTAGCTATTCTCAACAACATAAGAAGGAGCCGAAGGGAGCCGAAGGTCAGCTTGCCTGAAAAATTTGATGGGACTAGATCAAAGTTTAGAGGTTTTCTCCAACAAGTGCGTCTCTTCATTTGAATGCAACGAGAGCGTTATCTAGATGATGCCTCTCAAGTAGGCCTTATTGGGACCCTCCTCTCAGGTACGGCTCTCTCTTGGTTTGCTCCCTTACTTGAAAAAGAATCTCCTCTTCTTCATGACTTTGAAGCTTTTGTGCGGGAGTTCTCTGCAACCTTTGGGCATACTGATAGAGCAAGGGTTGCTGAAACCAAACTTAGAAATCTCCGCCAAGGATCAAGACCTGCATCCGTCTATGCATCTAAATTTCAACAGCTCACTTGTGATCTGACTTGGCATGAGGAATATTTCATTAGCCAATTTTGGTGGGGATTAAAGGATGACGTAAAAGATCTTTTATTGACTATGCCAAAGGTTCACACACTAAGAGAGTTCATCTCTCAAGCAATAGAATGTGATAATCGACTATTTGAGAGGAGACAAGAGAGGCATCGTGGGGCACCGTTGCGACCCCAAACAGAAGTGACACATAATGGCTACACACCTCAACAGGTCCATGAATCAAGCATTGAGCCCATGCAAATTGATTCAGCATGGTTTCAACCTCTCTCAGCCCAGGAGAAGCAAAGGCGACACATTAATGGCTTATGTGTCTGTATTGTGGAGAGCAGGGGCACATAGTACAATAGTGTCCAAGGAAGAGAAGGATGAAGGTTCATGGTGCAATGGCCTCAACGTGTTCAAAAAACATGGACGTCCAACCCCAATAGAGACCGACCGGTTGGACAAAAGACAAGCAAAAAAGGTCTCTTTCTTCCCGCTGATTCCACTTCAAGTTTTATGCTACCAGTCAAGATCCATATGCTGGGTAGGCACATGGATTGTGAATCATTACTAGATTCAGGCGCAATGGCCTGCTTCATGGACAACAAATTTGCAAAAGAACAAGGCATAGCACTTGTAGAGAAGTCTAATCCAGCAACTGTAGAAGTCATTGATGGTCGTCCCCTCGCTTCAGGGGATGTCAGGTATGAAACTCGCCCCATAGAAGTAACATTGTAGGAGCATGTTTCAAGAATAGTGTTCAATATTATACAAAGCCCAAGCAATCCAATTGTTATTGGGCTACCGTGGCTTGACTTACATAATCCTGACATCGATTGGAGGGCTCAGAGAATTGAACCATGAAAATTCCAAAAGAAGAAGGGAAGGCATAATAGGCCTATATATATTGGAGCCAAGGTCTTCATGCGTGCAGTCAAAAAGTATCCAACTTTCCTGATATTTGCCACACCAACCGACAGGTCGACAACAAAAATCATGGAGGCATTGCCACGTCAATATCAAGATTACAATGATGTTTTCGAGAAGAAGAATGCAGACCTCTTACCGGAGCATCGACCCTATGATTGTGCTATAGAGCTTCAGGAGGGAACCCAACCCCCTTTTGGCCCAATATACAAGCTATCTCAAGATGAATTGGTAGAATTACGGAAAAATATTGATGAGAATCTTGCTAAGGGGTTCATAGGCATTCAAAGTCCCCAGTAGGAGCTCCAATACTCTTTGTAAAAAAGAAGGACGGAACTCTCCGGTTGTGCGTGGATTATAGGGGCCTAAACAAGATCACCGTCAAGAATCGCTATCCCCTTCCCTTGATCCCAGAGCTTCTTGAGCGCCTTGGCAAGGTAAGAATATTTACAAAAATAGATCTTCGTGGTGCTTACAACCTAGTCAGAATCAAAGAAGGTGATGAATGGAAGACAGCCTTTCAGACAAGGTATGGCCACTTTGAATATACCGTCATGCCATTTGGTCTCACAAATGCCCCAGCTGTTTTTCAACATTTAATGAACGATATCTTTTGGGAGTATTTGGATTATTTTGTGGTAATATATTTGGATGATATCTTGATATTTTCTAAGGATCAAGAAGAGCATGAGCACCATGTACAATTAGTGCTTGAAAAGCTTCGTGCATCAGGGTTATATGCAAAGTTGGAGAAGTGCACTTTTCATCAATCTAAGGTGGAATTTCTTGGTTATGTAATTTCTGAAAAGGGAATCTCCATGGATCCAAAGAAGGTTCAAACCATCCTTGATTGGGAGACACCCACCTCGGTAAGAGATGTTCAATGTTTCCTCGGATATGCAAATTTTTATATAGGGATACTCCAAGGTGGTTACAACACTCACAAGGTTGACATGCCATAATAAGTTTGTCTAGGACTCAGAGGCCGCGAAAGCATTTCAGACTGTCAAGTAAGCTTTCACGACCGCACCCATTCTAATTCACGCAGATCTTACAAAGCCTTTCATCCTAGAAACAGACGCTTCAGATTTTGCCCTTGGCGCTATACTATCCCAAGTAGGAGAGGATGGTCGAGTACATCCAGTGGCTTTTCATTCCCGCAAGTTCTCAGCTGTAGAAATCAATTATGAAATCCATGACAAAGAGCTCTTAGCAATCATCGACTCCTTCAACACTTGGCGTCACCTACTTGAAGGAGCTCCTCATAAGATCACTGTCTATACAGATCACAAGAATTTGGAATACTTCATGACATCCCACGTCTTGAATCGTCGCCAAGCCAGGTGGAGTGGTATCCTATCAAGGTTGATTTTCTTATCTCTTATAGACCTGGCCATCAACAAGCTAAGCCAGATGCCTTATCAAGAAGATCCTACCTTGCACCTAGAGAAGGCGATGCAGCATTTGATCAACAAGAGTCAATGATTTTGAAACCTGAGCAGCTTAAGCTAAACGTCACCATGAGCCAAGCTCCTAAAGATTCTGCTTTTTTTTCTAAGGTGAAGACGCAAATTACAAAAGACCCACTTGCTCAGAATATTAGACAACAACTACAAGGACAAGAGGTTAATGAGGACTTTGAAGAAATTGATGGACTAATTTACTATAAGGGTCCTCTCTATATTCCGCCAAGAACAACACGCTTGGAGGTACTTCAGTAACGGCATGATCTTCCATCAGCAGGTCATTTTGGGGTTAATAAGACAATTGAGCTTCTCTCCCGTGACTTTTGGTGGCCTCAAATGTGGAAGCTTGTCAAGGAGTATGTAGGCACTTGTCACACTTGCAATAGATCAAAGGCCCCTCATCATCGTCCTCATGGGTTACTCCATCCCTTGCCCATTCCAACCAAACCATGGTCATCCATCTCCATGATTTCATTGTAGAGCTACCCTTGTCACAAGGATTTGACTCCATTTTAGTAGTCGTGGATCGGTTTACAAGAATGGCACACTTCATTCCAACCACTAAAATCATCACCAGCGAAGGTACGGCCAAACTCTTTCTACAGCATATCTATCGTTATCACGGATTACCGGATGACATAGTTTCTGATCGAGGCCCACAATTCATCTCTAGCTTTTGGAAAAGCTTATTCAAGCTACTCGGAGTACAAATCAACCTCTCCTTAGCCAATCACCCACAAAGTGATGAACAAACAGAGAGAGTAAATCAAGTTTTTGAACAGTATCTCCGCTGTACTATCAATTATCACCAGGATAATTGGGTCGAGCTCCATTGCGAGTTTGCTCACAAGTGGGAGGATACAATGTATGCCCTTATGTGGTTTGATGCTCAGGGAGACTCATATGATTGCAGTTTGAGCTCAGCAATGTATGCCTCGAGCATGTTTTTTGGCAGTCACTCACAGGTACAACAAGTATTTGTGTACTAGATTTGTAGCAAGTGTTTGCAATGATGCATGCAAAGTGTGGAGATTGGTGCATGCATTTGGAGTGCGGTTTGATGCACTTTGGTTGCTCATGGTTTTGAGCATGCAGTCGCTTTGGTTACCGATTTTGTAGCCGTTTTGATAACAAAACTCTTGTGATATTTTTCCAGCAGTTTTATGTGTATCGTTGGTGTGATCGAGATCAATTGCTTGAAGCACTCAGGATTTGCGTGCAGTGTTTTCCCTTTTGAATGGTGCATCGCGAGTGTGTTTTGCTCTACATTTTTTGCCTTGATCTGTGAGTGCTCAACCATTTGGAACTTATAGTTTTGAATTCCAACTATAGGTTGAGTCTAATACTCCCACAGGTGTTGCCATTTGCAGTTGAGGACATCTTGTGCAGTGTTTTGGCTTGCATACCGGTTGCGACACAACAGGTGTCTTGAGTTTTTGCTTTGTGTATGATTTTGTGGGATAGTGGCTAGAGTTTACTTGCCATAGTTTGTGATTGAGCTTAGATCTCACATTGACAAGTTTACATGCAGGTTTGAGGGTCATTTGTGAGCTGAATTTTCTAGCCATTGTTCCCTCTTTGCAGGTCCTATGTATGGCTCAATTGTAAGCTAATTTGTGGTATAGTTGTGACCTGTTTCTTCAGCTATTTGAGAGCTGAACTTGGGGCTGATTTGCAGCCATATTTCTCAGCCATACACGAGCTTGTGTTACTTTACAATTATAGTTCTTGTTACTCTTGATAGTGGTTGAGTTTTGACTCCCACTTTTACGCAGGTTGTATATGCTATGGTTTTCTAGCGCATTGTTCATTCATTGACACATTTTGGCAGTAGTTTTTCACTCACATATGTATGGCACCATTGAGTGATACTCCATCTAGAGTGGTTTGGCTCTGTGTATGACTTTGTAAGGTGATTCTGAACGACTACATTCCCGGATTGGCCATCTGGGCATTTGTTGTTGTCTCTATTGTGATTTACTATTGAGTTTTTTGCTCCAGTTTCAAAGGAGACTCTGCCAAAATTTTGCCAAATATGTATGCCTATTGTAGAGGCTAGTGAGCTTCACCGTTTGCTCACCTTCTTTGCTTGAGACAGTGGTTTGCTCTCGGGTGGGAGAGTTGTGATCTCGAGCATTGTTTGCCATAGTTTTGGCATGGATATGGAGACACTTCAGGTTAAGGTGCTTCTCGCTCACGATTGCGACGACTGACATGTTGGCACTACGGCCACGATGGGCATATTAGGCACCGTTGCTTTAGGCGTAGGAGGTAGTGAAAGAGACAAATGCATGGTGCTACTATGAGGACAGATGCTAGAGAATATGCATGTGATGGGCATGTCACTTTTGAGTCTAGCTTGCCTTCTAACTACTTTGTGTCTTGGGATAGCACATTGTCTACGCGTTTTCTAATAGACGAGCATGTAGTTTTTCACATGATGCCACGTCATGCTTTGTTTTTCTCTTTCTCTAGTGGGAGACTTGGTTGTGTGCAGTTTGTTGATGGTTCATCATATGATATAGATGGTGCTGGAGATGTATGCATGTCTTTACCTAGCGATGCATTGCTTACGCTACGACATGTATGTTATGTACTAGGACTCGGCCAGAGTCTCATTTCAGTGCATCAGTTGCAGCATAGTGGACATTGTGTACTGCTTGGAGAGCGGTCATTTCAGATGCATAGGGGATCATTGGTGATAGCCAGAGTTGCTAGGAGTGGTCTGGTATGCATATTTCTGACATACGAGGCGATGTAGTCTCCGTGTATTTGCAGCCATGTTTGGAGCGAAAGACGAGGCGTATTTTTTGGATTTGCTACATGGAGAGCAGGTTGTGCATTTGTCTTGTGGTGACGTTCACGCAGACAGTGGTATCTCTGGGGATGCACAACTTGATCAGTCATCAGTTGAGGTGACATCAATTGAGCGAGAGACCGATGCATTGAGGGTGACAATGTCTTTCAGATAGTTGTGTGCGATTGCATTGGTGTTGATATTTTGGTTTTGCAGTCATTCTCAACAGATATGCCTTTGCCAGACGATGCTGATAAGTTGATGCATAGTTAGGTGGTTCCTGATGAGGATGCATATGGCATTGAGGTTGCTGACAGGGATAGGTTGGCACACATAGTGCATGTTTCATTGGCTTTTGGGTCTCTCATGTCTAACCTTTTGGTCTTGAGACCTAATCTTGCTTATTTGGTTGGTGCATTTGTAGTGGGAGTTGTCAGTTGTGTGATGTCCGACACTTGCATTGTGCATTATGGAGCCATGCAGGTCGTCACTCGATACTTGCATCAGGAGTGTCATCATGGCTCTAGCTCTAGGTGGTATGCATGTTGCATTTCCACTAGAGCGGCTACAGATGCACTCACGTGTTTGGAGTGAGCCAGTGGACATAGGTTGAGAGCCGTCTTCTCTCACCTCTTGTATATACTAGTTGTAGGCTAGTCTTCTTGCCACTTATCGGCACACAGCCTTTAGTGGAAGAATGCTAGGTAAAGGCGGTGTGCCGCACCGTGCTTTTCCCATGTCCGCCGGGCAATGTCGAGCCACCCACATTTATCTCCTCATCCTTTATACATACAAAGAATAAGGAGCTCTCACTCATTCTCACACTTTGCTCATACAATGAGATTTAGGAGCTCCACCCCACATCCCTGTGTCGTGCTGTCTCTCCCTCCCTTCTCTCTCCATCTTCACTGCACACATGCGCGCCTTTGATCCATTCCTTCACAGAAGATGAAGAAACATGGCTACAAGATTATGGGTTATTTCTGCTTGAGAGCAATTTGTTGAGAGAAGAAGGTGTGGTTTAAGTTTTTTTGCTCTTGGTTCCTGGCAAAGCAAAGAAGTGGTACGATGGATTATGCAATGAAGAGAAGATGAATTGGATGGCCTTGGAAGGGGCCTTTTGATGCAAATATGTGATGGATATGCAGCTGGATGAAGGGAAGCAAAAACTGGAAGGTTTGAAGCAAAGCTTGGATGCCGATTTTTGAGAGAGTGGGAGTTTGAGGCTTTTTGGGGACATCTTATCAAGGTAGTTGTTGCAGAAAATGTTGGGTTTTTGAAGTTAAGCAAGTTTATAGATTGCCTACATGAGGATATTTGTGACAAAGTTGAAGTGGATGAACCTATTGCTACAAACGGGAACGTGGAAGGCCTGCAAAATACATAACACGTTGCAAACATAAAACCGACAAATCCGCATACCTAACGAGTCTCGTAGCATAGAATCAAAGCCATAAGCAAAGAGAGAGAGAAAGACCAAGAGTGAGATAGTACACGTGCAGGCGCACCTCCTAGATCGGAGTGCTACGTCGACGCGGCGAGAGAGAGAAGAGAGGAGAGGAGAAGAATAACACAGAAACTGGGTGCAATCTCCCCCCGTGCAAGAGTGACCATTTCCGTCTTGCACGTATTTCATTTATAGATTTCTTGAATGGTCAAAGTGATTACAAACTGGCCGGTCGGTCATAGATTGCCAAAGCTCATAAAGAGCACTTGAATAATAAAATGTACAATATATATATATTTCCATTCACATAGGCCTAGCTCGGTTTAATCTTTTCCACCTGTCAACTGCAATAAATAATAACATATCAATTCCATAACATACCTCTCCGTTGGAAAGCAAATGTCCTCAATTGCAAAGATTAAAAAAAAAAACGATACTTGTCAAGAACAGTGATTAGAAATATGTGTCAAAAACTAACATATAGTAAAAAAAATGAAAATAAACAACATTGCTTATGCTTGTCGTCATCCATATACTACCTATTCTGGTGTCCCATACCACTAGAATAAGCAGTATATATCATACCCTGATAAATCAGGATATCATTAGTCACACTCATCATTCAACAATCAAGTTTCATCAATCTCAATGTCCATTCCACAAATACTGTCGCGACAAAAAAGCATCATATACCCATTTCAAATCCAATTCCATATCCAAATCCAAATATTCTTCATTTTGTATACCCAGGTAACAAAATCATACCAATTACAGTGGTGGTCAGCCATTGCAACATGATTTTGTGATTGGTGTTGCCTAAATCGGCGAATCTACACCTGACGTGCTACCTAAATCGGTGAATCGGCACTTGTGCTGCCTAAATCGGCGGATCTGCACTTAATATTGTGGAAACAGTAAATATCTTATTCATCAGCGTGCTGCCTAAATCGGCGGATCTGCAGTAATGCTGCCTAAATCGGCGATTCTGCATTTGATATTGTTTAAAAAATCATAAATCTGCAATTTATCAACGTGCTGCCTAAATCAGGGGATCTGTACCAAGATGAGTATCTACACATTGCCTAAACCAGCGAATCTGTGTGTCCATGACCAATGGACTAGGCTAGGCATAGAAATAAAACATTTATCACATGTGTGAGACCAATTTGGAGCATGTTTGAGTAGGAGGATACTTACAAACTGTCGTTCACTGTCCTAGAGCACCGTAGCTCACATGAGTAGCTGTATAGATTAATGACAAATGATCATAATGAAAAAGCCTTTAAATTAATTAGAAACCAAAGCCAAAGCAGTGTGTGCATGCATAGAGAGCTATAATTGAAAGAATGACCATTCGGATTAGGGGGTCATGCAAAAATAGAATGCTCGTACAAGCTGGAGAGGGTTGTAACTGTGTTGTTCTCTTTTGGAATGGGAGCAGTAGACACATCTAGAGTTGTAGACAAGAAATTAGCATACTTAACAAATGAAGTATTGAGTAAGAGATTAGGTTAGATAGTAGATCGGTACACAAAGAATGCCAGTTGAGAATCTCTTAGAATAGTGTTAGTGGAATATGACCTGAATGTGATAAGTAATACTGTAAAAATAAAAGAAGGGGATTTATGGTGTGATAAGTGAGCTTCATGACAACGTAAAATTACGTACCTGGAGGCAGTTTGAAGAAGTGACTAGTATCCAAATCGTCAAACGCTAAACAAGTTCTTGAAAATAAAGGGCAATAGTAAAATACATCATTTGAGTAATGTCATGCAAGATAGAACCAACCAAAGTACAGATGCCATGAAGTTCAAGTCGTACAGATGGGTGTCATATATCGGTGAGGTGGGCTGTATATGTGAGTAAGTTTTTAAACCATTGATTGTTGTCGCAAGAAAATTAGAAGCTAGTAAAATTGCACCAGTGTTATTGAAACTAGCTAAAATAGCAAAACATCGGCTAGATTCCATGCTTTTCTTTAAGTAAATCGACAAAGTTTTACAAATTTTAATGTGAATACCTGAAAATCTTTGAATTTTGACCTTAAAAAATCGGAAAGAGCTTTAGGTGTGCCCTTATTGTCTTCATTTAGGAAAATCGTTTTTGGCAAGCCCTAACTCGATCGACAAACATTGCTATGATTACTTTGATCCAAAGTTTGATTTCCATCGTTGCTCTTTCAAAGAGAATCTCGTGAAAAATGTTGTAGGAACTACTTTCGATGGTCATCTTTGAACGGATACAACAAACACTGAAATACCAAGAGACATAGGAGCACTTACCTCCACCTTAAAGATAGACACACAAATCTCAAAGCCAATTTAAAAAAAAAACAATATAGACACACACTGGCAAGGTTGAAATTGCAACCCTTCCCACTTGCGGGAAAGTGTGTCTTAGCTTACAATCATGCTGCTTGAAAAGTCAAGAATGCCCCTTAGGAGCAGGAGGAAAAGGAATCATTCCGCTTGAAATTTGAGAGGAATAGTGTAAAAAGAAGAAAAAATGAAAATCATTCGTCTAGACTTTCCTCTTTCTGTGTATGGTTAGGAAAATGATTTGTATCGAACACTGTTTCCCACTGCAAGCATGGCACCAAACCTGAAGTGATTGCAAGGAGGGGGGGTGATATAAGGTGTGGCTTCATGCTAAGGGACGATGGGGGTTGAGAAAAGCTAAGAAAGGTAAGTAAATAAATCGATCTATTATGGATGTCGTTAAGACTATTAACTGCAATAGATAATAGAATATCAATTCTATAACATACCTCTCTGTTGGAAAGCAATTGTCCTCTGTTGCGCAAGATAAAAATCTGCAAACAACACTTGTCAAAAACAATAATTAGAAATCTATATCAAATAGTAAAAGAAAAATCCATAAAATTAGACACATCGGTTATGCCTGTCGTCATCCACATACTACCTATTCTAGTGTCCCATACCACTAGAATAAGTAGTATATGTCATATCCTCATGAAGCAGGATATCATTGGTCACACTCATCATTGTATAAATCAATTCTCATCAATCTCAAGTTCACTTTCATAAATACTGTCGCGATAGAAAATCATCATATACCAAATCCAAATCCAAATCCAAATCCAAAATATCTTTCATTTTCCATACCCGGGTAACAAAATCATACCAGTTACAGTGGTGGCCAGCCAATGTAGCATGATTTTGTGATCGGTGTTGCCTCAACCAGCAAGTCTACACCAATAAGACGTGTTGCCTATTAAATCGGCGAATCTGCATTGGATATTGTTTAAAAGTCATGAATCTGTAGTTTATCAATGTGCTGCCTAAATCAGTGGATCTGCACCAAGATGAGTATCTACACACTGCCTAAATTGGTGAATCTGTGTGCACGTGACCAATGGACTAGACAAGGCATAATAAAAATATAACATTTATCACATGTGTGAGATCAATTTGGAGCATGTTTGGGTAGGAGGTTACTTACAAACTGTTGTTCATGAATCCAAAATATCTTAGCTGATGTGAGTAGCTATAGAGCTTAATGACAAATCATGTCAACCAAAATTTCAGTCAATGTAAGTAGGAGCCAAGATGTGAGAAGTGTTTGATTTCATAGTGTATAGGACAATGACAAATATGAACAGAATAGTGATGTATTCGATGGACATACCTAGAGGGTATGTTGCAGCTGAAAACATATGTACCTGTGTGTTCATGTAGAGAGAGCTGCGTTGTCTTTTTGGATGGAATTAGTAAACACATCAAGGCGTACTGTGACACAATCTTGTATGAGAGAGTCAATATACTCAACCAAGTAGTAATGTACAGATTAGGTTAGATATTTGATTGATAACAAGCAAGGAAGGTATTATATAATCTAATAGAACATGGCTAGTATATTATCACTCAAGATTTTTAAAGTAATTTTCCAAATATAACAATGAGATGACTTATATGTTTTCCTCACATTATGGTCTGCATCAGTTGGTGCGAATCTGAAACAATAAACAAGTTAGAAAAATGAAGATCAGTATCAAAATCATTTGGTTAAGTTTAGTAAAGACAGAGATTGGTATTTTTGTAAAGTTGTGGTAAACTTAAGAAAGATAATGGTGTTGTCTATTGCGACTGTAATTAACAACCAGTAAAAGATAACAATGAGCCATTTGAAGAGGAAAAAATCAAGAAATCTTCACAATTTTATAAGTGCAATAAATTTTAAGCCCTACAAATGAGTTTATGGCAGTTGACAACCTCGGTAGATGGAAGGAGACACAAAAAGATCATGAGTATGAGTCATAGCATTAGTTATATGAGTTTGCAAAAGTGGTTATCACAAACCACTCTTAGAGTAGGAACGTGTGTAGATATTGTCATACACAATTTTGTACTTAACATTTCCCTCTTGCACGTATTTCATTTATAGATTTCTTTAATGCCCAAAAATGAGTACAAACTGGCCGGTCGGACATAATTGGCCAAAGCTCATAAAGAGCACTTGAATAATCAAGTATACATAAACTGTAATATCCTTCTGCATAATCCATTATCTGCTGATGCTTTTGCCACCTGTCAGCTACAATAGATAATAAAATATCAATTCTATAACATATGACGTATGCGGAAGCGGTGGCTTATGCAAGAGGTCGGACCAAAAATATTTTGCAGAAGCGTCAAATGAAATTGGGATTGTTGAATCCGATGGTGCCTATGCTAGCTGATGTGATGGAGGGAAAGGCAAAGCTGATGCAAGAGAGTCTACCTACGCAAGAAGAGCCAAGGTTCTTTGGTTGCAAAGAGATGGAGTTGTTCCTATGCTCAAGATGCTGGTTAGAGAGATGCCAGCTATGGAGGAGGTGCAAGTGGCTCCAAACAAGACGAAGGATGTATGGTCAAGATCATGTATGGTTGGTCAAGCTCCTTGGGTTTGTGGTTGTGATGTGAAAGTAAAGTTTGCAAACGAGGTCACAGCAATAGAGATAGATGAAATTTCGGATCCCAAAACAGAAGGAGATGATGAGGCCATCTATAGTAGCTCTCTAGATCTGGATACAACCCGAGAGATAGATTCCTCCCATTTGAGGTATGAGGAGTACGATCTCATGCATGTCGATAAAAATGTGTGTAAGGACTAGGAGACTATACAAGGGGTTATGTTGGTGGGGTGTGCAAAGTGGTGCAGTAGGTGCGGATCTCGTCTATTAAGGATAAAGCGTCCTTGGCTATGGAAGAAGTGCATATGGATGAAGTGGTGGTTACCGATCTACTTTGTGGCTATGGTGAAGTGGACTCATGTTTGAGTTTGGTGGAGACAGATAGTGATGAAGCTAGGCACAATGAGTATACATGCTCTTATGAAGAGGGAGAGTCTGTCGGCACTATGCTCCAGGGTAATGCAATATGGAATGATTTTATTTCTTCTTTATCTAAGGATGTGGCAGTAGGATAGGTTCTTAAAGAGCAAGAAGATGAAGTTGGCATGCAAGAGATGATTGTTTCTCCCTAGGAGCCAGTTTTGGCTTGATGATGCTGGGATTGAAGATACTATAGGTATGGAGGCAAGCGCGAAGCTGATGAAGGCAAAGGAGCCTATGATGGAGGAGTTTCCAATGCAGTATATATGTCCTATTATACATGGAGGGGAGTTCTAGGTTGTGGACTTGTTCAAGCTATCTAAGGAGGTATGTGCTTCATGGTTGAGGAGTAGGCTTGTGAGTGCAACTGTACAATGGGCCACTCGCCCGTTTACAAGGTTCTCTTGAGGAGATCTCTATGTTACATGGTTGGGAGGGAGGGTCAAGTATGCATATGGAGCAGGATAATGTGCTTTGTGGTGCTTTGTTTGAAGCAGTTTGGATACAAGGAGATGCTTGGAGCGGTGTAAGAAGGATGTTGTGTGCCTTTTATACAGTGCATGGTTAGCTATGTGCTTGGGTGCAACACTATGTGGAGTTGTTGTAGATGGATGGACACCCTCAATGCTATGTGTTTCATCCAGATGGTTTGACTGAAAGGGGTTGGGCAACCCGATTGAGAAGAAGCAGATGGGAGCATGAATAAAACCTTGTACATATGGTAGTAGTTGTGTGTTTGCTTACAATGTTTGTCTGTCTAGTTTTACAGTTTTCAAAGTTCAATAAGCATGCTTGTGGTTGTACATAAATGTTCAACAAGGGGGTTGGGCAATGGTGCAACCAAAGATGGTCGGTGCTGTGAAGAGGCGAAAGCAGGGCTATGGGTGTCTACAAGTGCATGCCAAAGCGGTAGAGCAGATATGAAGATCAAGGGAAGGAAAGTGGTTGCAAATGTGTATGCATGATGAGGTTACTTGGCCAAGGTGCTCTGCCATGGTTTTCTTATCAAAGGTGACTGATCAAAGGGTTCAAAGTGCTAAAATGGAGTGTCAAGTGTGATCTTCAAATTGTTCTCCAAGCTGGTATAGACAACTCTTCAATCGGAGCTACGAGGTGCAAGATATTGCAGTTTGAAGGTGGAGGTGGTTTGCAGATCCCTTTCGGGGTGGATGAGTGCAATAAGGTCTTGAAGTGTATGTGTTGGTGCTAGGGCAGAAGGGCTTGATTTATGGTGCATGTCGGTCTTTTCAAATCGACAATCGAAGTCCAAATGGCCAAGTTATGGGCATTTGAAGTTTTGTCGGGGCCAATTCTGTGCCACTTTGATCACCTCAAAAAGTGTGCCATTAGGAGATTATTTGAGCTCACTAGGGTCTATAGAGATAATATGCAGTGTATTGAGTTAGGCAAAAGTGATGGGATCCTCGATTGGAGTTTTGAATGCGGAGATATGCCCAATTGAAGTGGAACAATTGCAAGGGAAATGGTAGCAAATGATTTTTGGCGATTTTGGCTTCGATGGTTTGTGGTCGTGGAAACCTTGGAATGTGGAGCAGGTGATGGGAGTTGGAGCCGAGAACATGGACTTTTGATGGGTTTCTATCGATTGGCAGGTGTGCTAAAAATGGAAGCATCCCAATGTCAGGGCAAAAAAAAAGTTTTTTTTGAAGCATTGCCAGAAGGTGTTTTTCAAGCTCAAAAAATTGTTGTGTTATAAAACCACCACGTGGAATTCTCAAGATCCCACATGCATTCGGTGGGCATAGTAAAAGAAGGCTATATATATTGGAGTGAAGCACTCCCATTGTCAACCATTTTTTTCAAGCTCAAAAAATTGTTGTGTTATGAAACCACCACGTGGAATTCTCAAGATCCCACGTGCATTCGGTGGGCAAAGTAAAAGAAGGCTATATATATTGGAGTGAAGCACTCCCATTGTCAACCAAAGAGAGAGACATGATCTCCCATGGAGCTCTCTCTCTCCCCCTTGCTGGCTTGCGCGGGCAACGACTATGGTGCTGCTTGGCTGTGGTTGTGGCATTTATTGGTGTTGGTGGATCATTAGGCATCAGCCGACAGGCGGTCACAATTTTGAAACACCCATCTAGGGCTTTTTCACACGGATCAGGGCCCATGGGACCCCCTTCTTTTTAATTGAGGACAACAGTGCTAGAACTAGTGCTCTCAGCTCAAGTGAAAGATAGAAGTGGAGAATCCACCAAGTCGACACCGCCCTACAAAGAGGAGCTCCCATGCATGCAAAATCTTATAGAGGAAAAGTGCTGGTGCTAGTCAACTTACTAAGAAAGGACAAACATTTTTTTAAATAGCCCAGAATAGCCCATTTGAGGGGCTTGTTCACAGGGGGTTTTACTGTGGAGCCAAGGAGAGAGACTTTTGGCCAGGCTATCAAGAGGATGAGCCATCAAGTGTATAAGAGTTTGTGTGTGGAGTTTTTTCTAAAGGAATCAAGCTCCATTTTGCTATCTATCCCTCCACTCCCCTCATCTTCTTCTTCTTCTGCTCTTTGGTCTGTCGGGGCTGGTGTGTGGGTGTGCCCCCGGATTGTTTTCGTGTGTGTGTGTGTGTGTGTGTGTGTGTGTGTGTGTGTGTGAGAGAGAGAGAGAGAGAGAGAGAGAGAGAGAGAGAGAGAGAGAGAGAGAGAGAGATGTATTGTGTGTGGAAGTGGTTTGTTCCATAGAAGCATTGTGGATGGTGTATGGGTGTTGATTTTCAAAGTCATGTGAGCATCTTTGGCCTTAGTGAAGGCACATAGGTGCCTGAGTTTGTGTGCAAAGAGGGAGTGTATTGTTTTGAAGGTGTTTTCAAGAGGATAGGACTGTTGTGAATACCCTGAGCTATAGAGAGGCATTCTGGTTGTGCTTCGGGTGTGTTCTCCATTCCCCCTCTCCAACATCCTTCTACGAGCACGATCACTGACTAAACCTGACACGTGAGTATATACAAGATCAAACCTTTGAAAGTTATTCATGAATATGCAAAACATAAATGAAAATCTTATTCAAATTTTTGAAGTAGAGAGCATTGCAATGTTGTTGAAAATTAGGATGATCCTATCTCAAATCTCCTAAAGATTTGAGATAGCGGGAATCATTCGCTCCAAAAGTTATTGGTTTATCCAAGTCTTCAATTCGATGGCAAAAAATTCATATTACTAGCTAGGAGTGGTTCAACCAAATTGCGACTAGGGAGCTGTAATACCATAGCTTGAGGTGCCAAGGTATTCTTGAGTCATAATATAATGGCTTGAGGTGCCAAGATATGCTTGATGTAGATCCTCTTTAATTTCTTTTAGCCATCCACAGCTTGATGCAAATCCTCTTTTGCTTTTAGAAATCACAACTTTGTCCTTTCACGTGTGGGTTCCCAGTTAGGCTTCAACTTTTGAGCATGATGCTTTTGGTAATTTCTTGTTTTCTCTTTGAGTGAGAAGTTGGTGTTGCCTACTTAGGACCGTTTGGGCACTTTTTTCCCTCAATAGGAGGTCTCCTTCCCCCATGCTTTGTATATATGCCTATCACTCTAGGGCTATCTTATCTTGTATTTGCACACTGAATAATAATATCTCATTTTGTGTGCCTTGAGCTTCTTCTCCATCTTCAAGGTCAATAAATACTTTGGGCAAGCTTGTAGAGCTTTATGTGCTCATGATTTCAATGTGGGCTCATTTTGGCCTCCGTTTCCACTACTACAAGTATTGTATATGCAATTTTCATCCTTTTGTGCAAAATTTCATTGACTGCAATTTGCATAACAAGTCATTGAGTGTCTAATGTGGTTTGTGCTATATAGCACAAACAAATTTCCTTCTGATTTCTACTCAGTTTGGGCATTTTCTACATCAGGTCAAGTCTTTCACTATGGTTGAGAGCGATGATGTTTTCAAGATGTTATTTGTTGATGAAAAATTAGATGGAAACAACTATGCATAGTAGGCTTACATGATGCAACTTGTACTTTTTTCCAAGGGTGTATGGAACATTGTTAAGGGTTTTGAGGTACGCCCAAGCTCTATGGAGGTTGCAGGTTCTAGCGGTTCTTGCAATTGTGCTCTTACTATTTGTGTTGTTTTACCTACATTTGAACAAGCTCAATGGGATAGTAAAGATGCGTAGGCACATGCATTGATTGCATTGTCTATCAAGCGCACCATTATTGTTCACATTTGTTCATAAAAAAACAAAGAAAAAAACAAAACAGGCTTAAGACATTCTAGCTAGCTTGCATGCAAGTACAATGAGATAAAAATAGTATACCTCTGCAAATAGTTAGAATAAAAAATCATAATTACATTTTTCTTGTGTTGTAGGTGAAGTCATTCCCAACCATTTACTTGTGTAGAGCATGCTGGATGCATTACAAAATTGATCTTTTGCTTCAAGGCAATGATAATGTTGTTAAGTTTGATGGGTTGGTCGGTTTGCTATTATAAGTAACTATGTCAAGGAAAAACACGGATGACCAACATGCTATTGGTTAGGCTTTTGTTGTTGCACAAAAGAGTTAGCAATAATAATGCTGCTACTTCCAATGTTCTTTCTTCAAGTGACAAACTATTGCGATAAATGCTTCCCGCAATGCATCTTGTAAATCTACTAAGAAATGAAAGAAAAAGTTGCATTGCAGAGCTATTGATCACTAGCTAGAGCAATGTCATAAGCTAAAGGCTAAAGAGGGACGTAAGAAAGAAATGAATCTTCTTCAAATGTAGCCATTACAAAATATGCAAATTCTATTTTCGATTTAGAATGGTCTTTTAGTGCACAATGTCAATATGACCCTTCTGTTCATGATGCATGCACGATTGAGGTTGAAAATTCACATGTATGGCAATTTGACAGTGTTGCTACAAAGCACGTTACATCTCATCGTGACTTGTTCACTTCTCTTAATGTTGTCCCTAATGGGAATACTATAACTTGTGCCAACAATGCCTCTCTCATCCAGTTCATGGAGTCAGAAATATTGTACTCATTGTACTTAATGGCAGTTTCTTTTGATGTACCTTTTGTGCATATAATCAAGAAGAATTTGTTGCTTATTTTTGCATTAGCAAGACTGGCCTTGTTGTAACGTTTGTGGATGACAGATGTGTTGTTCATGATCTTACTTCATATGATACTATTGTGGCATCACGAACCTTGTCTTGTGGGTTGTACAAGCTCAATTATTATGAAAAGTGTGTGGAAAACTTTGCAAATGCAGTTGTAGATTCTTAAGTTGTTTTAGATGCTAAACTATGGCATACACATTTTGGACATCTGAATTTTTGCCAGTTTAATGCATTTGTAAAAATCTGATATGGTTGCCTCATTGCCCCCTTTGGAGGCACCATCTAAGCATTTTTGTGAAAGTTGTATTTTGGGGAATATGCAATGCTCTCAGTTTCCAAAAGATGGTTTAGTGTGGGCTGCTTGCAATTTGCAGCTTGTTCATAGTGATGTTTGCGGCTCAATGCACACTCCTTCTTTTGGTAATACTTAGTGCTTTGTAACTTTCATTGATGATTATTCACAACATATATGGGTAAATTTGCTTAAGGCTAAGTTCTTATTTAAATATTTTTTGTTGTTGACAAAAAATGTATTTGGTTGTACTGTGGACACCCTCCATTTTGATCAAGGGGGGAGTATATGTCAAAAGAATTTGATCTATTTTTGGTTGGTCATGGGTAAAATACCAATGTATAATGCCTTATACATCTCAAAAAAATGGTCTTTTTGAAAGACAAAATAGGCCACTTATGGAGATGGCATGATGTATGGCCAAAAGCCAAGCTTTGTGCATGGTTTTTGGCTAGAGACTGTCATATGCTGCCTAGATACTCAATAGGTGTCACCAAAGCTTTGTAGTCTATGACTCCATATGAAGCATGTCATGATAAGAAGCCATCTATTGGTCACCTACGTATTTTTGGTTACTTGGCTTATGCTCTAAATCTGCATCAACAACATACAAACTTAGATGGTAAGGCTATCAAATCTATGCTTGTTGATTACAGTGTTGAAAGCAAGGGTTACAAGTTATATCATCCACAGTTGAAACATATCTTGAGTTCTTGAGATGTTGTTTTCATGGAAGAGGGAGTTCAACCTTTGTTGTCATGTACTAAAGAGATATGTGTATGCTCACTGAACATTTTTTATGCTTTGTTGCCTCTTTTCAATGGTGGGAATGCAAATGTAAGTCCAAATGAGAATTTTTTTTAGCCTATACAAGTTTCAAGTGACGTCATAAACTAGACTAATTTTGATGCAGATATAAATAATGCACTTGATAAGGACATGGCTACAAATGAAGAAGCTAGAGGTATGCCAAAATGGTTGGTGTATACTTTACGTGATAGTAAATTGGATTCACCTTTGTCTAGTCATACTTGTTTGGGCTCTCATCATATGGGCTCTCATCATGCTTCTTGTCCATCAGATTGTTATGCTTGGCTATATCAAGTATGTGTGACAAGTTTGAACCCCTTAAATTTGATTAAGCACAAAATGAAAAGAATTGGATGGCTGCTATGCAAGATGAATATGATGCACTTGTGAAGAAAGATACTTGGTATTTATGTGACTTGCCTCCTCGCAAGAAGACCATTGGTACAAAGTGGGTTTATAAGATAAAACACAATCCAGATGGTAGTATTGATTGCTACAACGGCTTGTTGCAAAAGGTTATGCTCACCAAAAGGGCATTGATCTTGAAGAAACTTTTTCTCCCACTTGTCACATGAATACTGTTCATTTCATTTGTGCATTGGCCACTTACTTTGGATGGGATGTACATCAATCGGACATTAAAACCACTTTCTTGAATGGTGACTTATATGAGAAAGTGTATGTAATGCAGCCTCATGCTTCTGTAAAAAAAGGGTAGGAAAAGAAAGTTGTAGATGTAATAACGCAGTTTCTAGTGGCTGAGTACATGTCAATTTTCATAGCTATGGTTCAGTGTGTGTGGCTCAGACACCTTATGGTTGATTTGGGAACTGGACGAGTCTCTGACACTCTCATCTACATTGACAGCTAAAGTGCATTGGCGATTGGGAAGAACCTAGTCTTTCATGCTCTCACAAAGCACATTAAGGAGGATTAGAGAGAGAGAGAGAGAGAGAGAGAGAGAGAGAGAGAGAGAGAACACAACACTTGAAGCATTACCCAATGACTAGAACTCAATAACTAGAACTTTGAGAATATGTAAGTGAGGGTTTATGAAGTCAATATGCAATAAAGAATGATATCTTTGATCGTGTCAAGTGATAATGAACTCATAGGCTTAGGATGCTAGTATAAGAGAGGTTCCCATATACAAACATTTGACATCAAATCTTAAAGCATGTAGGATTAGGAACTTTAGTAAGAATCACGCTTTGATACCATGTTGAGAATATGGATGGAGAGACTCACAATCTTTCTAGAGACTGCATATTTTTTCGAATTCAAGATGTGAAAACTCTCTCTCTCTCTCTCTCTCTCCAACCCGTCCTAGTTCGACACCCGTCACTTCGCGTAATAACGAAAGGTTTCAGTCTTAGAAGCATTTTGCTGCAGAAATGGCGAACCGAAGGGTGCCTCTCGTTTACCTGACAGAGAAGCTTCTTAAAGCCAAATTTCTCTCCGAGGAACCTCTCTGGTTTCAGCCCCTCCTCAAGTAAGCTCTCCTAATGATTTTCTGTGTTGTGAGAGAGAGAGAGAGAGAGAGAGAGAGAGAGAGAGAGAGAGATTGATTTATTAACGTCTTCTAGAGGGCGAACTCTGCCTATGAGACAAAGGAAGGAAAAACATAAAAACTAAAGCTAAGGCTATGGACTAGAACTGTAATGAGTGATCTATACAATGATTGGGAGAGCGTAATGTGGAGGATGGAGAGTCTAACTAGGGGTATATGAACAACTTGTAGGTCTTTTTGATGGGCGCCTTATTTTTTTACCAGATTTCCATGTATTCTCCATTTTATGGGTCGTGGGTGGGTCGGGTATTCTTGCTGAGCCCCTACATAAGGAGGGGAGCCGGGGGGACGGAGCGGGGGCCGCCCCATTCTGGCATGTTGTAGGGGAGGGGGGGGGATGCCCCTATTTTGACATGATGTAGAGGAGTGTAGCACCTGTGTACTCTCGTGTTAGCAAAGTTTGCGTCGCAGGGCTTGTCCACTCTCTCTCTCTCTCTCTCTCTCTCTCTCTCTCTCTCACATACACACACACACACACACACACACACACGCACACACACACACACGCGCGCGCGCAAGATTTGATGCCAGAGATCAAGGCAGGGAGGGAAAAAGGGAAAATTGCTTTCTACAGGGGAGGGAGAGTAGCGGTGTTGAAAAAACGCACTGCATGACGGTGCATGACGGTGCGAGACCTATGGGACTAGCCTTAAAATGGCTTCAAACACAACTGAGCGCACGCGCACACACACACACACACACACACACACACACACACACACAGAGAGAGAGAGAGAGAGAGAGAGAGAGAGAGAGAGAGAGAGAGAGAGAGAGAGAGAGAGAGAGAGAGAGAGAGAGAGAATCCACGCGGTAGGCTGTCTAAGGAGTGGCGGAGTTCCACTTTTAGAAGCATTGGCCGCAAACCTTGACGTCCCTTTCGGTATTTCTTTTTGTGTTGTTTAGACAAAGGTACAACTGTCGCCTTTGCTTCTAAGGCTAGAGAGGCGCTTGGCCCAAAAGCGATAGATATGAAAAGTTGAGTCCTCAAAAGTATCCGATATGAAAAGCTAACTCCCAGAGGGTTGTTGTGCGATTTTCGAGCGTGTCCATACATTTCTCTATGATTTGTGGCGCAAAATCCGGGATGTCCATTAGTTGCTACGTCAACATATTTTTGGGGCTTGATGATGTCCTCAATGTCCAGTGACTAGTCTCTTATGAAGCTTTAAATTAGGTCCTCTTCAATGGAATTGCCACATCAACACTTTGTGACATATCCCTCTCTTGAAGAAAAGTAATTACTCGTGATCACACGTGCAAAACGCAATCAGATTCTTTAGCAGACAAGGTCTTTATGCATACACGCCAATGACCATGACGATCAGACATCACATTCTTTAGCATGCACTACATTATACAGTTCCACAATCAAATTTTCATCCAATCATCTCTTCTGCATTGGAGCTCTTGATACTCTACCGTAGCAATAGTAGCCATTGCAACTAGACCACGTTGATCCTTTCAAGGGGTGTCTCGATGCACTGCGACCACGTACCCAGACAATATGAAACTATTGATGCACAAGATTTATATGCTTCACAAAAATGCTTTTCAAATGACATAGATTCACATGTGCAAACACATAACGTAAAGCTCCTGAGACTGAAGTGTCTATCGTTCAGAGGGTTCCATAAACAACCAAATGCTCCCCAAATCGCAGCGTGCGTCGTTTAGAGGTTTCTATCTACGCTCCTCGGACCTAGCCTATGTCATTTAGAGGTCCCAAGTACAACGAAATGCTCCCTAGATCGTAGTCTCCATCGTTTAGAGTTTATCAAATGGCATTGAAACCAGAATCAAATGAATTAAAACAAGTTCAAAACAAACATAATCTATTCCAAATAATGTATAAACAGTGTTCAAAAAAGTATCTAAATGCAAAGTAAAACTAAAATCATTCGGGGTTAGTTTCTATAAGCGCCTCTTGGTGTGCCTTACTGCTGCATACAAAGCTTAACAAAGCTAATTGTCCAAAAGATGATGTAGCTGCAAATGCTATGCAGGGTATACCCTATGTATCAGCTTGCGGATCTTTGATGTATGCCATGGTTGCCTCACGGCCCGACACTTCTTATGTAGTGGGAGTTATCAACAGCTTTATGTCTAATCGTGGCAAACCATATTGGGAAGCAATGAAATGCATCTTTCGGTACTTAAAAGGTACACGAGAAATATATATGCTATGAAAAGGGTACACTAGAATTGCGGGGATTCTGACATGGCATGAGAGCTTGACACTCAGAAATCCACCTGTGGATATGCATTTACTCTAGCTAATGGGGCTATCTCTTGGTGTTCGAGACTACAGCAGATTGTGGCACTGAGTACTATATATATTTCAGCAACAGAGGCCTCCAAAGAAGCTGTTTGGCTTGGCCGTCTGGTCAGAGATTTTGGACTTCTTGCATGTGCTTTAGTGCTTGATTGTGATAGCCATAGTGCAGTATGTCTGGCTAAGAATGCCATGTTTCATGTTAGTACAAGGTAGGATCAAAACGTTTGTACGGATTCGTTCTGTACCGTACGAACGTACTGTATGATCCGCACGGTACAGATCGATCCGTACAAGGCACTTCTTAAAATTTTTCTTTTTGGAAGATAAGCATGGCAGAGGTTTTTTTGATGCATTTTTGCTGACTTATTGGCAACCAAACTAGTTCTCATTTCAGCTTTAATATGCCTGTTCAATCATCAATCTCGTCTAAACGTTGAAGTCTTTTGCAGTAGTTACATAGTATGTGCTTGTCTTGTAAAACATGTCTTTATAAATGTCTCTAAAAGTTGTTGCCCTCGTGTTTTTTTATCAAAATGTCCTAGAAAGTTTGGTAAATTGAGTTTTTTTTACAAGAGTACGTATTTTTACGTACATAAATTTTTTTCCTGTACCGGACAATGTACAGTACGTACACATACGCCGCATATGGTACGTTTGGTATCACCTTGTGCCAGTACCAAACATATAGATGTTTGGTACCATTTCATTGGATTTGACTAAGATCAAATCCCAAGATAACCCTGCAGACGTTCTCACTAAAAGTCCTGCTAAGGCTCAACATGAGCATTGCATCTAGTTAGTGGGAGTTGGTTAGCTTAAAGGTACCACTTTGGGCCTTTTAAGTGGGAGGTTGTTGGGTGTAAATGTCACGTGACACATCCAATCCTATGTGTCCGTGGACAAGCTACAGCATGACCAGGGTTTAGTTCAGTCAAGTCAGTCTAGAATAGGAAGTGATTTGGCACTTTTGTGAGTCTGTTCGCAGACCGTGCATGCCCAGGCACTTAGATTAGATGCATGTCCTCTGGTTGCACACAACATGATCATCAGATTTCCATCAGAACCCATCAGGAGCATTTTTACAGTGCATAGACCTATTTTCCCTATTTTTGACATTTTTCACTTATTATTTTCAAGTGACTTTTGTTGGAAACTAGGTAGGGCAATTTTGCTAAGTTTGTATATATAGAAACCTAGCTTAGCACTTTCTGGTAGAAGAGGCAGCAGGAACTTGTGTGTTCACAGGCAACTTCTCAACAGGACCCCAAGATCCCTAGCGTTTGTGCTCCACAGCAGATGCATCGGCTAGCGTTTTTTGGACAAGAACTCAGATCAGCCAGCGTTTTTGCATCTGCATCAGCCTGGCGACAGAACCACAGCAGATCAGTCCTAGCGTTAGCAGATTCCCATTGCAGGAAGATTTTCAGCCCTAGCGTTTTTGCATCTGCCAGACACCTCAGCATTTTTTTGCATATCTTCGTGACGGAATCAGCCCTAGGACCAACGTTTTCAGTTTTCATCCCTTAGACACAACAGAACAAGTCCTGAACCTCGCAGATCTCGGCTTCCCGCAGCAGATACCGCCACACGGTCATATCCCGCGAAGTTTGCAGATTCAGCCCGGAAAACGCAGATTTCAGCATCTGCGTTTTCAGCGCGTCGTCGTCGCATCGTCACCATCCACATCGTCACCGACATAGAGTCAGAATTCAACAAATAAAGATTTGCAGATTTCACCCCTTATCATTTTCATATTTCAGCCCATCTCGTCGTTGTCCCCATCGTCGTCGACATCGTCCGCAAGTTCAAAGCATTGTAGAGATTTGTGCAATCATAAGTAGACCGCTCTCGCCATAGAGAGTGGGGCCTTCGGAGGAGGGTTTGACAACAGTCTGGTGTCGTATTCTTCTCTCTTTATCTCTCAGTCTCAACACCTTCATTCACAGTGTTCATTCACTTTGTTTGTGATCACTTGCACTCTCTCACTAAAGGAACGGAAGGCTCTCCCTTCCACAAGTAAAAGGAACCCTTGAGCACAGTTCGGAGCACTCATCTTGAGCAAAGTTCAACATTCACTTCCGCTCCACATTACATTGGTATCAGAGCTTTTGCAGTGTTCTGTATCACTCAAGGAAAGAACCACAATTTTTTTTTGCTTGTTGCAGTCGCACGTAACCCAAGACCTCTTGGCCGTGTCGTTTCCTAATCGTGTTGAAGACTGACAGGAAACCCAAGAAAGAAGGGCTTGTCCAGTCTCCCCTTGTGCCTTTTTTCACTCATTGAGAGCGGACCGTGCACTTAGCTGCCGGCCAATCGACGTGAGGTGGGAAGAAGCAACCTTGGTGCGAGCGCAAGGCCGCCAAGGGGTGCGCCCGCGGAAAAGAGCAGAACTCGGGTGAAGAGAAGATCCTTCTCTAACACAGGTTGCAAGCGAAAGCAGAACTGCAAGAACCTGAAGACCTTGAAGAACCTCAAGAACCCAAGTTCCTCGTGAACTTAAGAACCCAAGAACCCAAGACCCACAAGAACCCAAGGTCCTCGTGAACTTAAGAACCCAAGACCACAAGAACCCACAAGAACCCACGACTTCAGTGGATGATCATCACTTGAAGTGGAATGGATACTTCACTTGGAGGTGGTGAGCATGAGAGAGGCGAAGAAGAATTTTCCCCACCAGGAGGTTTTTCTGAACCTCCCCCTTCCCCATCTATGACAAGGATTGCACTAACTGCTATGGAGGCTTTCGACAAGGAGCTAGAAAGCGACGAAATTATGGCAGCCATAGAGCGTAGATATGAATGGCAGCCATAGAGTGTTAGCACGAGCACGAGAACAAAGAAAGAGAAGAAAAATTTGATTGCGAGAACAAAGCAAGACAATCAGAATTTGATCGCGAGAACAAAGCAAGAAAAGAAAAGAGCAACCAACTCATGAAAGAGTTCTTGCGACTTTTTTCTATTGTGCAGGCTCAATTTGCACAGAATCAGGAAAAGGAGACTATCTCAGTCTCTTCTTCTCCCAAGCATGACACACAGGAATTGCATGACAATGACAAGCATGATGGTTTGCATGATGATCAAGATGTTACTAAGCATGGGGATTTCTGTTGTGATTTGCCACGGTTGATTGATTTAGATCAGAAAGATAAGATTCAATCTCATTGTTTGCCTGTGTGTGGTGAACAGTTTGGCACTCCGTCTATTTGTTCATCTACGTTGCATGCACAGTCTTTGAGGAAGACGAGATTTTTTCCAGTCACTTTACATGGAATGGGTATGTTCATGTTTTTGTGTTGGAAGTGGTTTCAGGAACTTTCAGCCTTGGAGATTCTTGAAGAAGGTGGACCTACGTCCATAGAAAAAGTTGAAGCATTGAAGGAGCTACAGATGACTTTGTGTCGCTTTCGGCTCAGCCCAAAGAAGCAAGCGTTGCAGACCTTTATGAAGTTCAAGTATCGCATGACCCACGCATCAGAGTGGGCCGGCGAAGAGTCCTTCCCAGGATTCTTCCAGACCTTGTTGGCGATCTCCCTCGACGCCATACAGTTCGGTACCAGTACCTCACTTTGAAAACGAGGGGATGTCACGTCACACATTCAACCCAATGTGTCCGTGGACAAGCTACAACATGACCAGGGTTCAGTTCAGTTAAGTCAGTCTAGAATAGGAAGTGATCTGGCACTTTGTGAGTCTGTTCGTAGACCGTGCATGCCTAGGCACTTAGATTAGATGCATATCCTCTAGTTGCACAAGCATGATCATCAGATTTCCATCATAACCCATCAGGAACATTTTTACAATGCATAGACATATTTTTCCTATTTTTGACATTTTTCACTTATTATTTTTAAGTGACTTTTGTTGGAAACTAGGTAGGGCAATTTTGCTAAGTTTGTATATATAGAAACCTAGCGCTAGCACTTTCTGGCAGAAGAGGCAGCAGGAACTTGTGTGTTCACAGGCAACTTCTCAGCAGGACCCCAAGATCCCTAGCGTTTTTGCTCCACAGCAGATGGGCTAGCGTTTTTTGAACAAGAACTCAGATCAGCCAGTGTTTTTGGATCTGCATCAGCCTGGCGACAGAACCACAGCAGATCAGCCCCGGTGTTAGCAGATTCCCACCGTAGGAAGATTTTCAGCCCTAGCGTTTTTGCATCTGCCAGACACCTCAGCGTTTTTTGCAGATCTTCGCGACGGAATCAGCCCTAGGACCATCGTTTTCAGTTTTCAGCCCTTAGACACAGCAGAACAAGTCCCGAACCTCGCAGATCTCACCTTCCCGCAACAGATCCTCACCACACGTTTAGATCCCGCAAAGTTTGCAGATTCAGCCCGGAAAACGCAGATTTCAGCATCTGCGTTTTCAGCGCGTCGTCGTCGCATCGTCACCATCCACATCGTCACTGACATAGAGTCAGAATTCAACAAATAAAGATTTGTAGATTTCACCCCTTATCATTTTCATATTTCAGCCCGTCTCATCGTTGTCGACATCGTCCGCAAGTTCAAAGCATTGTAGAGATTCGTGCAATCAAGTACACCGCTCTCGCCATAGAGAGTGGGGCCTTCGGAGGAGGGTTTGACAACATTCTGGTGTCATATTCTTCTCTCTCTATCTCTCAGTCTCAGCACCTTCATTCACAGTGTTCATTCACTTTGTTTGTGATCACTTGCACTCTCTCACTAAAGGAACGGAAGGATCTCCCTTCCGTAAGTAAAAGGAACCCTTGAGCACAGTTCGGAGCATTCATCTTGAGCAAAGTTCAATATTCACTGTCGTTGCACCTTACAGTAAAGGCTCTCACGTCATGTATAAACTCACACAACTCACACAGGGTGTGAACACACCCATATATACTCTAAAATCATATAACATACACTTTTTATTTTTAGTGTACTATCGAAAGCTACATGTAACCTCTCTGCGTTGGATCTCTCTCTCTCTCTCTCTCTCTCTCTCTCTCTCTCTCTCACACACACACACACACACACACACACACACACACACACACACACACACACACACTCACACTCACACTTGTAAATCTGTTTAGTTTAATTTACCTGTGGGAAACCTCAAGGCGAGGAAAACCCACCAAAAAGATCATATACAAAGGGAAAAACACTGAAGTGTTCTGCTATACAAAAGCGCTAAAAGCAAACATAGAAGAGTTGCTGTTTTCCAGGGATATGTCCCCAATGTCAAAGACAAAATGTAACGATTGCTTGAACGAAAACTTGAACGATGGAAAAGGATCTGCATCATGCTGGTGAAACATGTGGAGATTGTGACGATGCCACAAGGATCATAATGACCAAAATCTGACCCATGCGAAGAAAATGGCAAATTGCTGGAGGGAATTCGGAAGAATGCCAGAAAGCCAGAATTGTTTGTGGAAGACCCCTGAGGGAAATTGAAGGTGCATACAAGCAGAAACGCGGCGAAGGAAAGCCCTGGTGCAGCAACACTCCCAAAGCAGATGTCTGACAATCTCATCAGCAACGGAGCAATCGACGCAACGAGAGGAGCTAATATGACGCGCCGCAAGGAGTGTTCCAACTAGAAGAACTCCCAGCAAACAACGCCAAAGAAACAAACGCTGCAAGTGAGACTTTCAGATTGCAGTAAGAGCCTGCCTCCACCATTGATCGAATTTGTGTAAATCCCAGGGCGTATTACAATGATCAGCTAGCCAAGAGTCTTGCATGAGAGAAGCATAGATATGGCGAGCAGAAATCACATCCAAAGAAGAGTCCCATAAATTCCAATCCTGCATACGGCATCCACCGGTCAGCGGCAGAATAGGAGAAAAACACCCAGCATATGCCGAAGCAAGCTCCAAATCTGACGATAATGTAGGCCCAACCCAAAGCGTGTTGCCGCTTGAGAAAAGGTAAGCAAATCCCCGGATGAATCCACCACATCATCCACCATGCGTATGCCACGACCAAAGAGGAAGTAGGCTTGACGAGGCGACTAATCAACAAGGGTAAAAGAAAACGCCCTACTCCAATTCCCATATGCTTGCTGCCTGCCATGCCAAGAGAGATGATCCGTAACAACTTTCCAAGCGGAGAGCAAGCCAATGGTGATCAAGCAACCAGGAATATTACCGACCATTTTGCCAAACAGAGTCTCCCAAAGGGAAGTCTGCCAATGACCAAAGGCAGGAGTGGCCATATGTCGACATAGATCAACAACCATAATTGTCCATGGCTGAGATTGCAATGCAAGAGTGGGCAATAACATAGCCTTCCTTGCCAATGCATGGCGACGAAGGTTTAAGATTTTCAGCTCGCCAAGGCGCTTTGGAGTGCAAGGTTTCTCCATTGTTAACAAACGGAGGCCCTTCTTATGAGATGTTAGGTGCAGCGGAAGTGAATGTTAAACTTTGCTCAAGATGAGTGCTCCGAACTGTGCTCAAGGTTCCCTTTACTTACGGAAGGGAGAGCCTTCCGTTCCTTTAGAGAGAGACCGCAATGGACACAAACAAAGTGGATGAACACTGTGAATGGAAGTGCATGAGATTGAGAGATAGAGAGAGAAGAGAATACGACACTGGAGACGTTGTAAAACCCTCCTCCGAAGGCCCCACTCTTGATGGCGAGAGTGGTCTACTTATGATTGCACAAATCTCTACAATGCTTGGACTTGCCAATGATGTCGACGACGACGCGACGGGCTGAAATTTGAAAATGCTAATGGCTGAAATCTGCAAACCTTTATCTGCTGAATTCTGACTCTATGTCGGTGACGATGTCGATGATGACGATGCGACGACGATGCATTGAAAACGCAGATGCTGAAATCTGCGTTTTCCGGGCTGAAACTGTAAACCTTGATGAATCTGACCATGCGGCGAGGATCTGCTGCGAGAAGGTGAGATCTGCGAGGTTTGGGACTTAAACTACAATGAGTCTTATGCTGAAAACTGAAAACACTGGTGTTCTTCTGAGTTCTGTCGCGGTAGAACTGCAAACGCTAGGGGTTGATGTGCAACTCAAAAACACTGGCTGAAATTTGTCTTCCTGATGCAAAAACGCTAGGGTTCTCGTTGTGTCTTGCTGATGCCGGGCTGATCTGCAATCCAAATTGCTAGGGCTGATCTGAGTGAAAAACGCTAGGCCTCGCAATGCAAAAACGCTAGGTCTTCTGTCTTGGGGGGTCTTGCTGAGAAGTTGCCTGATGAACACAGGGTTCCTGCTACCTCTTTTGCCAAAAAGTGATAGCGCTAGGTTTCTATATATATTTGCTTACTGAATTTGCCCTACCCAGTTCCCAACAAAAGTCACTTAAAAATAATAAGTGAAAAATGTCAAAAATAGGGAAAATGGGTCTATGCACTGCAAAAATGCTCCTGATGGGTTCTGATGGAAATCTGAAGATTATGCTGTGTGCAACCAGAGGATATGCATCTAATCTAAGTGTCTGGACATGCACGGTCTGCGAACAGACTCACAAAAGTGCCGGATCACTTCCTATTCTAGACTGACTTGACTGAACTGAACCCTGATCATGCTGTAGCTTGTCCACGGACACATAGGGTTGGATGTGTCACGTGACATCCCCTCCTTTTCATAGTGAGGTATTGGTATCGGACTGTATGGCGTCGAGGGAGATACGCCAATAACATTCGGAATCCTGGAAAGGACTCTTCGCCGGCCCACTCTGATGTGTGGGTCATGCGATACTTGAACTTCATAAAGGTCTGCAATGCTTGCTTCTTTCGGCCGTGCCGAAAGCGACACAGTCATTTGAGTCTCCTTCAATGCTTCCACTTCGTCTATGGACGTAGGTCCACCTTCTTCAAGAATCTCCGAGGCTGAAAATTCCTCAAACGACTTCCAACACAAAAACATGAACATACCCATTCCATGTAAAGTGACTGGAAAAAATCTCGTCTTCCTCCAAGACTGTGCATGCAATGTAGATGAACAAATAGACGGAGTGCCAACCCGTTCACCACACACGCAAACAATGAGATCGAATCGTGTCTTTCTGATCTAAATCAATCAACTGTGGCAATTCACAACGGAAATGCCCATGCTTGGTGCTCATACTTTCTTGTGCTCTTTCTACAACTGTGTCGTGGCAAGGAAGAAACATAGAATGTGAATTCCTTGAATGCATACTTTTTAGCTTTTCCTAAATGATCCGCATACATCCGTGCTTATTCATGAGTGAAACGTGCTCAACGTACAAAATGTCATGCCTAGGAAAAGGGATCACATAAAGACGTTGACTAAAATACAGGAAATGATCACGAATGAAACAGTCGAACAATGCGTGCTGACTAATCATGCGAACACATAGTACTTCCTGTGAGGGTTCTTGGGACCTAGGCTCAAGAGCCAAGATCGGTTCTTCCTGAGGGGGTTCTTGGGACCTAGGCTCGAGAGCCAAGATCGGTTCTTCGTGATTGATCGAATATGCAATGAGGTTAGCTTCACTAGAAACAATATCAATAACCCATCATGCTTGTGAACAATGACATCATCTTCATGCAAATCATCATGCTCGTGAGAAATCACATCGTGATCATCATGCTGGTGAAAAATCACATCTTGATCATGCAAATCATCATGCTTGTGATTGTCATCCAAATCATCATGTTTGTCATTATCATGCAAATCATGTGTGTCTTGCTTTGGAGAAGTAGAGACTGAGAGAGTATCCTTTTCGTGATTCTGTGCAAAGTGCGCCTGCACTTGAGAAAAGAGTCGCAACATCTCTTGCACTCTTGCTCTGTTCTTGCGATCAAATCTTGCTTGTCTTTCTTTGTTCTCGTGCTCGTGCTCACGCTCTATGGCTTCCATTCTTGCGTCGTATTCACGATCTATGGCTGCCCTTCTTTCTTCATAGTCACGATCTATGGCTGCCCTTCTTTCTTCGTGTTCTAACTTCCTGTCCATAAACAACTTCGGCAACTCCTTCATAGGAGTTAGTGCAATCCTTGGCGTAGATGGGGAAGGGGGAGGGTCGGAAAAACCTCTTGGTGGGGAAAATTCTTCTTCGCCTCTCTCATGCTCATGACCTCCAAGCGAAGTATCCATTTTGCTTCGAGTGATGACCATCCACTGAAGTCGTGGATTCTTGTGGGTTCTTGTGGTCTTGGGTTCTTAAGTTCACGAGGAACTTGGGTTCTTGTGGGTCTTGGGGTTCGTGGGTTCTTGAGGGTCTTGAGGGTCTTGAGGTTCTTGAGGTTCTTCTTTCGCTTGCAATTTGTGTTAGGGAAGGATCTTCTTTTCACCTGAGTTCTGCTCTTTTCCGCGGGCGCACCCCTTGGCGGCCTTGCGCTCACACCAAGGTTGCTTTTTCCCACCTCACGTTGATTGGCCAGCCGCTAAGTGGAGGGTCCGCTCTCAATGAGTGAAAAGAGGCACAAGGGGAGGCTGGACAAGCCCTTCTTTCTTGGGTTTCCTGTCACTCTTCAAAAACACGATTAGGAATCGACACGCCCGAGTGAACTTGGGTTCGTGCGACCTCAACAAGCAAAAAAAATTTCTGTGGTTCTTGTGGTTCTTTCCTTGAGTGATACAGAACACTGCCAAAGCTCTGATACAATTGTAAGGTGAAGCGGAAGTGAATGTTAAACTTTGCTCAAGATGAGTGCTCCGAATTGTGCTCAAGGTTCCTTTTACCTACGGAAGGGATAGCCTTCCGTTCCTTTAGAGAGAGAGTGCAATGGACACAAACAAAGTGGATGAACATTGTGAATGGAAGTGCATGAGACTGAGAGATAGAGAGAGAAGAGAATACGACACCGGAGACGTTGTAAAACCCTCTTCCAAAGGCCCCACTCTCGATGGCGAGAGTGGTCTACTATGATTGCACAAATCTCTACAATGCTTGGACTTGCCGACGATGTCGACGACGATGAGTACAACGACGAGACGGGCTGAAATCTGAAAATGTAACAGACTTGGACATTCCAAGTCAAGAATCAATCACAATAGCACCAAATAACCACTTCAAAACAATTCACAGATCACAATAGATTTGCACTCGCCCGGTGGAGTTCCGTGCCTAGAGATATTGGCCCCAAAGACTGGCGCCCGCGCCCCTTTCGGTATTTTTTAATGTATTAATCAATGATCAAAGTACAAGAGAGCGGTTAGGGTTTCACTCTCAGACTTCGTCCAGATGCTCTGCAGAGTGTGAACCCTCACCGCTTATTTAAAGTTTATAAGGGATGCCAAAAGCAAAGCCCCAAAAGCTTCAAAATAAAGCAAACTCTGTTTCTCTCACAAGCCCTCTCTAAGGCTTTAATAAAAATAAAGCAGTGTAATTTTCTCCCTCTCTCATGCTCAAATTGCGTCGCTCAAAAGCTGAAAATCAGTGCAAAATCCGGAAATTCCGTACGATGCCACGTCATCATGCTAGCGCATTTCACGTAAAAATCATCTGTTGCTTTTAGGGTTAGGGTTAGGGTTTAGGGCAGGTTTTAGGGTTAGGGTTAGGGATAGGTTTTCTGGCAGATTTTAGGGTTTGCAGGTTTTAGGGTTAGGGTTTTCAGAATTAGGGTTTTCAGCAACAATCAGGGTTAGGGTTTCGCGCATGCTCTCAGGCAGACACGTCGTCACTTTGTGACATACCCCCCTCTTGAAAGCATTGTAATCGCCCTCGAGTATGCCTGCAAAACAGACAGAAGCCATAACCCGTCTTAGCAGACACTGATTGTTAGTACCTACATACTAGGAACACACATCTAGCACATGTACCAAATCGACAATCACATCACAGGACATCACATGACATTCAACATTCATTCAGATCTTAGACCATGATTTATCGGCAATGTAGCTAGCAATCGCATCTAGATCCAATTGGGACCTCATCGATATCCGATTGACTAGCCCCTATTGCAACCATGTCTATTCGAGATCAATCAGGCCAAAATGCTGCTGTCATTTCGTCTATCAGTTCCTGCACTTAAAGTAAGTCAAGAACAAATCAGTATCATAATCAGGAATTCCATTTCATAAAGTCATACAACAGAATACTGTCAGCTTTCAGTATCCCTGAAGCTCAAAGAGACATCAGTGACTCTAGTATCTAAATCAAGGCATCTGTTGACAAAGGAGCGGAGTGGCTCCCCTCTTGTGCATCCCACTGCACCAGATCTCCGGCCAAGCTGAATTCTGGGTTCCATTTGGAGTAGACTATGATAAACCAAAAGCATAGAGGTAAAGTTTCACAATCTGAGGAGTATCTGTTAGGTCCTCCTCCTCCATCCACTTCGCATCCAATTCAGGATAGTTCTTGAACTTAACCAAGAACCGCCTTCAGACTTTACCTTTATTCTTCGTATCCTTATGTGCCAAAATCTGTTCAGGAACAAGGATCTACTCGTTTTCTTTCACTTCGGGTTGCTCATCAGGCTCCCCATCATCAGGCACATCAGCCTTAAAGGTTTCAAGAGACTCACATGAAAGGCATTGTGAATCCTCCAAGTATCAGGCAGTTTCACTCGAAAGGAGACATCATTTATCTTTTCAGTGATCTGGAAAGGTCCGTAGTATCGCATACTAAGCTTTGGAAAAAGCCTCTCCTTTCCCTTTTTCTTTCTCAGGCGTGCCTTCTCAAAACGTAAGAGCACCCAATCATCCTCCTTCAATTTCAAGTCGCGACGATGGCGATCAGCTGCCTTTTTTTGTCGTTCTTGAGATTTCTGCAAAGTCTCGCGAACCTTGGCAAAAGCCGTATCTAAGTCTCGCGTATATTCATCCGCTTCAAAAATCTTATCTTTCGTGCTTAGGAAGGGTGGAACCTTCGTAGCACCTTCAACAATCTCAAATGGCGTCTTCCCCGTCGAAGAGTGTATCGTGTTATTGTAGGCAAATTCCACCAAAGGTAGGTACTTTTCCCATCGAGTCTTCTGATTTGAGATATAAGACTTCAATAAATCTAGAACCACTGAATTTGCAATCTCAGATTGCCCATCAGTCTCTGCGGGTGGAATGATGACGAGAACTGCAACCGCGTGCCAATGTTCTCCCAAATTGCCTTCCAAAACAAACTCGTAAATTTGGGGTCTCTGTCGGAGACAATCGTCTCAGGCATGCCATGTAATCTGAAGATCTTGGCCACAAACAGTCTCGCTAAGTGATCCGGCTTGACTGTTTTCTTCACTGGAATGAAATGAGCTTGCTTGCTAAATCTGTCAATAACAGTCCAGATACCATCGTGACCACCTTGTGTTCTTGGGAGATAAAAAATGAAATCCATTGCAATACTTTCCTAGGGGCGGGTGGGTATGGGTAAAGGCTGTAACAATCCCTGTGCTTTATGCCTGTCAAACTTAACCTTCTTGCATACGCAAGTGCGCACAAACTCTTCCACATCCTTTTTGAGTCTCGGCCAAAAGAAGTATCTCTCTACCCCTTTCATGGTGGTAGCAATGCCGCGGTGACCCGTAAAAGGTGGACAGTGGCATTCAGTCATAACCTTTTCCCTCAATGGCTGTGTAATGCATAACATGATTTTTCTCATCAAGTAGCCATCCCAAATGGAATATCCCGCTACTGTCTCCCCATCCTGTATCCGTGTGAAAACGTCTGCAAAATCTGTATCTGTGGCATACTGGTCGACCATATCCTCGAAGCTCCCAACGGCTTCCGAGACAAAGCATCTGCCACCACATTCTTCTGTCCCTGCACATGGACAATCTGGAAGTGAAACTGTGACAAGATGTTCGCCCACCGCATCTGCTTTTCCGAAAGCTGCTTCTGTGACAAGAAGTAGTGCAAACTCTAATGGTCTGTAAAGATAGTAAAATCCGCTCCGAGTAGGTAACGCCGCGACTGAGTAAGAGCATGGATAACCGCCAAAATCTCTTTCTCATAAATCTGTGCTGTCATCTCCGGTCTTGAGAACAATCGGCTCTCGTAAGCAATGACATGGCCTTCTTGCATTAAGACCGCACCCAGACTACGACCACAAGCATCACAATACACTTCAAATGACTTCTGCAAGTCCGACAAAGTAAAAACTGGTCGTGTAGTCAATTTCTCTTTCAATGTCTGAAAGGCAGTCACCTCTGTGGATCCCCACGAGAAAGGGATTCCTTTCTGTGTCAAGATATGCAAAGGGGAAGCAACCTCTGCAAACTTTCGAATGAACCGCCTGTAGTACGAACACAGTCCCAAGAAGCTTCTAACTTCATGGACATTCTTCAAATCGGGCCAATCACGAATAGTCTCTATCTTGGCCGGATCCATTTGCACTCCTGCTGTTGAGACAATGTGTCCCAAAATGTGTATCTTTGGTAGGAAAAATTCACTTTTCTTTGCATTAATCACTAACTTGTGATCTTGTAATGCCTGAAAGACTTGAAGCAAATGATCTCTGTGTTCTGGCTCATTCTTGGAGAAAACAATGATGTCGTCAAAGAAAGTGCCAACAAATAGCCTGTACTCTCGAATCAGACTTGAAGCAAATGATCTCTGTGTTCTGGCTCATTCTTGGAGAAAACAATGATGTCGTCAAAGAAAGTGCCAACAAATAGCCTGTACTCTCGAAAAATCCTGTCCATCATCCGGTTAAATGTCGCAGGAGCATTGGTTAAGCCAAAAGGCATCACCAAAAACTCAAATAACCCAAAAGTCGTCCGAAAAGCTGCCTTGTAGACGTCTCCCGGCGCGATTTTGATCCGATGATATTCTCTCTTCAGATCAATCCTGCTAAAGCACGAGGATCCTTGTAATCTGTCGAGTACATCATCGATCCTAGGAATCGGAAATCTGTTCTTGATGGTGATTTTGTTGAGAGCTCTATAATCGATGCACATTCTCCAAGATCCATCTTTCTTCAAAACCAACAACATTGGAGAGCAATACGGTGAAGTACTAGGTTGGACAAGACCCTTTTCCAAGAGGTCTTTCACTTGGTTCATAATCTCTTTATTCTGTGCTCCGCTCACACGGTAAGGTGGCCGGTTCGGTGGTGTGCTTCCAGGTATGAGATCAATGGTATGATCTTTAGGACGAGCAGGTGGTAGCTCGCCTGGTAGGCCTTCTGAGAAGCAATCGGCATGAGAGTGGAGAAAATCTCGGCGTTCTTTATCAAGTTTAGACATATTTGTCCTATCCTTATCGCTCAATTCTTTCATAAAGATCGAGTAAACAAACAAACTGGATTTCATTAATTTAGAAATGGTCGAAGCCGATACAATAGGGACAGACTCGCCCTTCAATTTGATATGAAGTACAATGGTTCTGCCCTTCTCTGTAGTCAATGTCGCTTTCCTCGCCCGATAATCGACCACGGCGTTGTTCTTGTGGTACTAGGAATCCCTAAGAGAACATCACAACCCTCCAAAGGCATTATGAAAAAGTCCTCATGGCCCCAATACCCCTGACAATGCAACCGAAGTTTGCCAATGACAGGTGTAATAGCTACGTCCCTGCTTGGGTGCCGCTAGAACTGCCTCTGCAAGTGGTCCCATCCGATTGGGAGTGATCTCGAGCCGCGCCGCCAATTCCTGTGAAATGAAGTTGGCCTTGGCTCCTCCATCAAAGAAGATCAGGGCCTCTTGATCTTTCACTTTGCCCCAAGCTCGGCAAAGTTCTGTACTCTCGTCCATGGTGTTGGGATCGGTACCCACACAATCTGGAACCAGTCCTGTTTTCATCTTGCCTTTTCTTCCACGTTTCTCAGCTGCTCTCGAACTCTCACGCCTGTGGTCGTCCTTATCATTCTGTTCTTTCTGTGCCTTTTTAGGGTACTTCGTGGAGATATGTCCATGTTCCCCGCATCCAAAGCACTTCCTCTCCCTGATGAAGCGAGATCTCTCCTGAGGAGTAAGCTTGGGTCGTGCATCCTTCTTCTTTGGGTTGCTCTTTCTCTTTTTACTTTAATTCCCAGAAGTCTGTTCGGCTCGTTGTGTCATGGCCTCATCGGTGGGGTAGGTCAGACTGCCAGAGTGAATGGCAAAGCCCCGCTTCGCATGACTCATCAACTCCTGAATAGAAGCTGACTACTGTTCCAAGCAGTGATCTCGGATCTCTGTAGGTAGACCCAAGGTGAACCGCTCAATCTATTCTCTGAACTAGATCTTCTTGAATGAAGAGGCGGGTAGAAAAGAGCTCCAGAATCTCTCACAGTAAGCATTCACTGTATCTCTCTTGGTCATTTGAAGATGGTTCCAAGCAGCTCGTATATCGCGTTCATATTCTTGCGTCAACCAAGAAGAAATAAAAAGCTTCTTAAATTTCAGCCATTTAACTGGCGCAGTCTTGTTTAAAAGAAGCGTGGACCACCAAGTTCTGCATTCCCCTTAAAGTAAGAGGCAGCTCTCCGAATCTTGGAGTGCTCTGAGTAGCGTCCTCCCACGAAAGCGATGTCAAACTGCTGTATAAAAGACAAAGCCTTCGAAGCATCTTGGTATCCTGAAAAATTGTCAAATTTTATCGACTGTCCACCTTCCTTAAACTCTTGGACTTTCTTGCTTTTATCTTCCAAAAAGTCATACTGGTTGGCTTTATGAAAATTCTTCTTGTTCGCATAAAATTTTCCGTCATCGGAGTCTGAACTGTTTGTAGACGAGTCCTCTGTAGAACTGTCAGTCACTGGGAGAGATTTAGACTTCTTTGCCTTTTTCTTGCCCTTTCCGAAACGTTGTTTCTTGCTTCTCTTTTTGCCTTTTCTGTCTTCTTCGCTCGAATCTAAAGAGCTAGAAGAACTGTCAGAAGAAGAAGAAGAAGAAGAAGAAGAAGAAGAAGAACCTGGTACTCCTTCAAAGCGAACACGCTTCTTCTGTTTCTTTGCTTTGTCAAATGTCGACTGACGACCCAAATAACCCGGGAAGTCAGTGCCTTTCTTCTGCTTTTTGCCGTGCTTTTTGGCTTTCTTCTGCGCGTCAAAAGCCGAGCTATCCGTGCATCAACCACCTCTTCTAATTCCTTCTCTGAATATTGCTTGTGATCAGAAGGTGTCTTGAGAGCGGGTTTCAGGGGTTGTGTTGTGGTTTTCTGCCACTGTGCATGCACTTCCTAAAAAGAAGTCTCGCTCATATATTTTGCCAACTTCGGGTCCTTCGCAAAACTGAGCATCATCTTTGTTGCATCGCCGATCAATTGACGACGCTTCATCTCTCTTTGCTTCGCCTGAGTAGGCTGAGGCGGGCCATACTCTCTGCCGAAATCTTCCTTGTGATCCCTGCCCGCATCTCCAGATGCAGAGGGAGTCGACTGATCCTTGCATGAAGCCATAGGTGCCGTGGAAAAAAAAATTTGGGGATCTGATTTCCGGTAGAAGAGAAATCAGCCGTGCTCTGATACCATTGTAACAGACTTGGACATTCCAAGTCAAGAATCAATCACAACAGCACCAAATAACCACTTCAAAACAATTCGCAGATCACAATAGATTTGCACTGGCCCGACGGAGTTCCGTGCCTAGAGATATTGGGCCCAAAGACAGGAGCCCCTTTCGGTATTTCTTTATGTATTAATCAATGATCAAAGTACAATAGAGCGGTCAAGGTCTCACTCTCAGACTCTACGTCCAGATGCTCTTCAGAGTGTGAGTCCTCACTGCTTATTTAAAGTTTACAAGGGATGCCAAAAGCAGAGCCCCAAAAGCTTCAAAATAAAGCAAACTCTGTTTCTCTCACAAGCCCTCTCCAAGGCTTTAATAAAAATAAAGCAGTGCAATTTTCTCTCTCTCTCTCTCTCTCTCTCTCTCTCTCTCTCTCTCTCTCTCTCTCTCATGCTCAAATTGCGTCGCTCAAAAGCTGAAAATCAGCGCAAAATCCGGAAATTCCGTACGATGCCACATCATCATGCCAGTGCATTTCACGGAAAAATCATTTGTTGCTTTTAGGATTAGGGTTAGGGTTTTTGGCAGATTTTAGGATTTGCAGGTTTTAAAGTTAGGGTTTGCAAAATTAGGGTTTTCAGCAGCAGTCAGGGTTAGGGTTTCTCGCATGCTCTCGTGCAGACACGTCATCTCTTTGTGACAGAAAATGCTAATGTCTGAAATCTGCAAACCTTTATCTGCTGAATTCTGACTCTATGTCGGTGACGACGATGCGACGATGACGCGCTGAAAACGCAGATGCTCAGCATCTGCGTTTTCTGGGCTGAAACTGTAAACCTTGATGAATCTGACCGTGCGACGAGGATCTGCTGCGAGAAGGTGAGATCTGCGAGGTTTGGGACTTGAACTACGATGAGTCTATGCTGAAAATTGAAAACGCTGGTGTTCTTCTGAGTTATGTCGCGGTAGAACTGCAAACGCTAGGGGCTGATCTGCAACTCAAAAACGCTGGCTGAAATCTGTCTTCCTGATGCAAAAACTCGGGTTCCTCTCGTGGCTTGCTGCTGCCGGGATGATCTGCAATCCAAATCACTAGGGCTCATCCGGGTCAAAAACGCTAGGCCTTGCAATGCAAAAATGCTAGGTCTTCTGTCTTGGGGGATCTTGCTGAGAAGTTGCCTGATGAACACAGGGTTCCTGCTGCCTCTTTTGCTAGAAAGTGCTAGCGCTAGGTTTCTATATATATTTGCTTACTGAATTTGCCCTACCCAGTTCCCAACAAAAGTCGCTTAAAAATAATAAGTGAAAAATGTCAAAAATAGGGAAAATAGGTCTATGCACTGTAAAAATGCTCCTGATGGGTTCTGATGGAAATCTGGTGATCATGCTGTGTGCAGCCGGAGGATATGCATCTACTCTAAGTATCTTGACATGCACGATTTGCGAACAGACTAAAAAAAGTGCTAGATTGTCACCAGTGTGTGACTACTATCTATCCTTTTTGTTGATTTCTTTCTTATTATCTATTTACTTTCACTTTTTGGAAACACCCCTCGGGAAATCTAACTGCCCTGCATTGCATAGCTAGTGTGGAACTGTCCAAAGGGAGTCCAGGCCTGAGGGCAAGAGAGCACTAAGGTTGGACAAGGACTATGGTTAGCCAAGTGGGGTCATTGACTAGCCAAAGTGGAATCCTTTGCTACAGAGGCTACATTTCAGTTCTGGATGTGGCCGCAGTGTACAAAGAGGGTCGGATGACCTAGAAAGATACAATGGCAACATCTCCTAAAATTTAGGGAACTGCTATTTTGGGACCTGAAAATGTCTTCGCGTCATTACGTGCAGTTTGACATGGGGATCATTTTGTTACTCTGTGGCCAAGTCAACAGAGGCTGCAGGTGAGATATTTTTAGACCCGAGGGTCTAAAGCGGGAAAGTGCACAAATGAGTGACACTTGGCACTCTGAGGCCAGTTTACTACTTATAGAGAAGGGAAAAACGTGATTTATAGCTGGGAGGCTCATTTTGCAAGTCTCTGTCACAGGTTAAGAGCTATGGAGTGCTTGCTTTCCCTCTTATGCACAGTGCGGTGCCAGGAGTGATGCCCTGCACGCTACGCACTGCCCTCTCTCTCCCCTTTGGCAGTATGTTATGCCCCTCTAGTGGGCTCTTCATTTGACCAATGTACAGTTGTGTGGGTTCATGCGCGATTGCCGAGGCAAGAGCCTCTTGCACAGGTACTGGATTAGCTAGCGGCTAATCCCCCCGCAGGTACAGGTGAATTCGGAGAGGTTTCACGCCAGAAATCTCGTCCGATTCAAAGGGCAAGTAGCCCTACAGGTGCGGGAGCTCGAGGACTTGCTAGGGATGCGACCGGCACGCGAAACGGAGCCCGAAACAGTGAATTACAGCCTGCTGTGTATTTTTGCAGGTTTAGGGTTTTGGCCCTAAACGGACCCTAATACCCCCAGGAGGTTCGGGGACGCAAGGGGACCGCTGTACAGGCGATCTGGCGCATTTTCAGGGCTGAAAACAGAGAATTCAGCGTGCTGCAGATTCTCGCCAGGTTTTGCAAAGTGCCCGTATGCGTCGGGAAAGTCAGTCAATGCGTGGGAATACTGACCGTGAAGGGTTCTAGTACAGTTATGCTACCGAAATCGGGCTGGAACAGTGGAAATTCAGCCGAGTTTGTGCGGGGCAGCTTGTAGGAACCACAGCGTTTATTCCCTCTTTTGAACAATAAAGAAATACCGAAAGGGGCGCCTAAGTTAGGGGCCAATCTGGTGTCCGTCTACTTATACAGGTGCAATCTAGCAGCCTGTATCCCTCTCCCCTTTGATGTGTCTTGAAAGTACAGGTAAAATAGACGACTAATAATGGGTGAAAGCTAAATCAAGGTTTAAAGTAAAGTCTACCGCCCTTTTTGGATTGAACAGGCCGGTTACATGGTTCCATCGACGGGATTAAATCACTTTTTCCCATAGAAGTGAGCCTTGGGCAGTTTTCGGCTTGAAGACATAGGGGATCATAGACCAGACACAGGGAATTGCAATTATGGCTGACAGACCAGATGATGTGACTGAAGAGGTTTCCTCTTCACAGGGTCAACAGACACATGAAGTGGGTGAGTCCTCAAGACCACCACAGACTGATGATGATATATTCAGGACCCAGTTGGTTACTGCTGTGGCTATGTTCACACAAGTAATGCAGAATCCGAGGTTTTTAGCCTTTCTGCAACCTCCTGTTCCGTCTCAGCAAGTTGGGTCACTGGATCATATTCAAAAGCCTGTTAAGGCTCGAGCACAGGTGATTCATACCGCACAGTCAATGGAAACACCTGTACACTCGACGGAGAACATGCAGTCTCCACAACCTATGCCTAAGGTACAAGAACAGGTGGCTAAGATGCCAGCCTTTCAGGCTGTACGAGTTCAGCCCGCCACCTTTCAGCAGCCTATAGCTGGTTCTAATGGGCAGGGAAGCAACTTACAGGCTATGCAACAGGTCTTCCCACCACCTTCAGTACACCCTGGCTATTTTGGAGGTGGATCCGTATTCCAAAGCATGGCTGGTCATGCACCTGGAAATCAGTTTTATACGCCAGGAACAGTGTTTGCGGGTGCTCAAACGATGATGCCTAACCCCATGTACAGTGTCATGGGTATGCAACCAGGGTTTCAAAGCACTCAGGGACAATTTGGGATGCCACAAGCAAATTTTGGTATGGCTGGAATTACAAATCAGCAGCCAAATATGGCATTTCCAGGTCAAGTTAATAGCGGCCAAGGAACACAGATGAACCTTAATAGTGTTCCCATGTTTCAGTCACTTCCATATGACAATTTAACGCCGCTGGAGAGGCCAACTCCGTACAAAGAAGGTGGCAAAGGTGTGTCATTCACGACCTTTACAGGGTTTGATGACAGGAAGAAGGCTCTTTCATTCCTCCAGCAGTTTGACAAGGCCTATGCAGGGGGAAACTTTACAGAGGCTTCAAAGGTCCGCAAGGCAGCCACTTTCTTGACAGGGAATGCGGGACAATGGTGGACAACTTTATTGCTTCAAGGGCAAGCTCCGTCCACATGGATTTACTTCAAGCAGATTTTTGCAGCAGCATGGTTATCTGATGACTTTGAAGCAGATGTCATGACAGAATGGCACCAGCTAAATGCTGCCACTTGCAGAAATCTGGATGATTACAATCGGAAGTTTTGGAAAGCTCTACTTCCAGTAACTTCCTATAGGTTTGTGCCATTGACAGAACAGATTGAAAAATACTGTTGTGGCCTACCTAAAGGATTGAGAAAATATTGCACGAAGACAAAAGTCACTACTTTGACGCAGCTCATCGAGGTAGCAAACACTGGCAATGGTTTGCTCAAGGGAGAAGATTGTGAATTTAACACTGGCGTCAAGGCAGGATCAGGCAAGAAAAATTCAGCCAAGAAGCACGTTCCCAAGGAGGCTCCTAAAGGGACTCGGGAGTCAGCCAACGCAGGGAAAGATAAAGCTACGGCTGAATTAGAAAAAGGACCAGCAAAGAAATGGAAAAGACGTTTTCCTTGCAAGTCAGAAGAGCAAAAGAAGGTATGAGGACAGAGAACAAATGCTTTATATGTGAGCAGCCTGGCCACATTGCTTACAACTGTCCTACAAAGAAAAGGCCAGCTAATTCTGATGACAAGGAAGACAAGAAAGGAAAGAAGCCCATGGCTGGTCTAGTGCCAGATATGATGGGCGACAAACCAAATTCAGATGCAAGTGAGCTTTGCAGAGCATGGGGAAAGGTCAGGGATCAAACAGTGCTTATCTTCTTTGATCCAGGTGCCAAAGCCAACTTCATTTCCCCAGAATTGGCTTCAAAGTTGGGAATCAGACCTGAAGAGATGGGGTATACAGCAGAGGCAGGTTCGGCATGTCCTGGCCATACAGAGGCTGTGACACCCATCATTGGAAAGTTGCGTCTACATATCCAGTCCTATGTAGATGCTGAAGAATTTTACATCATGCCACTGGACGGATGTGATGTGTTGTTAGGTATTCCTTGGTTGTTTCGTGTACAGGGAATCATGGATGCCTACAACAAAAAGATCACTGTACAGAGCAGGGGAAAGACTCACATTCTGGATGTAAAGCTTAAAGGGGAGTCTATTCCTACTGTATCAGCTTCTGCTATTACTTCTGTAATGAAAAAGCATCTTTCTGCGTACTTGGTTTTTGCACGTGAAGTGTCAGATTGTGATGAATCAAATTTATCTGTGCTAGATAAAGAAAGGTCAATGTTTTTACAACAGTATAGTGACTGTTTTTCCGATTCATTACCGTCTCAATTACCGCCAGAGAGACCCGAGGACCATGCGATAGATTTGGTGCCAGGCTGTAGCCCACCAAATAAGCCTCCGTACAGGGTTAGTGCGGCTCAGCAGAAAGAGATAATGGGCCAAGTACAGGAGCTGTTAGAAAAGGGGCTGATTCAGCCCAGTTCATCTCCATTCTGTTCTCCAGTGTTGTTGGTGCAGAAAAAGGATGGCTCATGGCGTATGTGCATCGACTACCGTGCACTGAACAAGAATACCATCAAGAATAGGTTTCCTATACCTAGAATTGATGATATTATGGACAAATTAGAAGGAGCAGCTATGTTTAGCAGGATAGATCTAAAGAGTGGGTATCATCAGATCCGCATTAGATCAGAGGATGTGCACAAGACTGCTTTTAGAACGACGTTTGGCCTTTACGAATTTTTAGTGATGCCCTTTGGTCTCACAAATGCTCCTGCTACGTTCAATAGGATGATGGACAGAATTTTCCGTCCACACCAGCAGTTTGTTGGTACATTCTTTGATGACATGATAGTCTACTCAAAGAATGAAGAGGAGCATAGGCATCACTTGGCCATTGTGTTCAAAGAGCTACGCAGTCATAGGTTGCTCATCAATGCAAAGAAAAGTGAGTTTTTTCTGGAAGAGATTCACTTTCTGGGACACATTGTCTCAAAGGATGGTGTCAGAATGGATCCTGCAAAAGTCGAAGCGATCAAGTCATGGCCAAATTTGAAGACGGTGCATGATGTCCGAAGCTTTTTGGGACTATGCTCCTATTACAGAAGGTTTATCCGAAATTTTGCTGAGATTGCTTCACCTTTACATGCTCTTCAAAAGAAGGCAGTCACTTTTAGATGGACACAAAAAGAGATTTCAGCTTTTAATCTCTTAAAGGAAAAGATGACTTCAGATCCAGTCATTGTGTTGCCAGATCTTAGGAAGTCATTTGTGGTCCAGTGTGATGCCTGCGGTAGTAGCATTGGTGCTGTGCTAATGCAAGATGGCAGGGTAGTAGCCTATGAGAGCAGAATTTTGCAAGGGCCAGAGATGACCATGCAGGTCTATGAGAAAGAATTACTGGCTGTGATTCATGCGCTCTTAAGTTGGAAACACTACCTGCTAGGTGCAGATTTCGTTGTCCAAACGGATCATCAGACCTTGCGATACTTCTTGACACAGACAAAGTTATCTGAGAAGCATATGCGATGGGCAAATATCTTGTCCATGTTCCATTTTCAGATTGTGCATGTGGAAGGCAAGAAGAACGTTGTGGCTGATGCCTTGTCAAGGAAGCCACAAATTTCAGCTGTGTCGATTCCTTATCATCATGAACTTGATGATATGAGAGAACAGTATGCAAATGATGAAGATTTTGCAAGGGTCTTCGAGCAACTAATGGATGGACAACGTCATGAACACTATCTTCTTAAAGACGGGTTCATGATGATGCATGGCAGATTGTGTGTCACAAAGCCATTGCGACGCAAAGTTATGGAAGAGAGTCATGTCCCACCGTATGCAGGGCATCGTGGTATCGATGCTACAGTTAAAGCGGTTGAGACATTCTTCTACTGGCCTACATTGAGAAGAGATGTGGATGCCTTTGTGCGAGAATGCCTAATATGCCAAAAGGTCAAGTTTGACGGGCAAAAGGCACCAGGGTTATTGCAACCACTACCTATTCCAGATAAACCATGGGAAAGTATTGCTATGGATTTTATCTTTGATCTTCCGAGAACGCAGATAGGAAACGATGGTATTTGGACCATTATTTGCAGATTCAGCAAACAGGCTCATTTTATTCCTGTCAGGAAGAAGATAAAGCCAGATCAGATGGCACGCTTGTTTATGAGCAATATTTTCGAGTATCATGGCATGCCACAGTCGATTGTTAGCGACCGTGATCCACGCATGACAAGTTTGTTCTGGAGAGGTTTGTTTGAGAATATGGGGACCACGCTCAAATTCTCTTCGTCATTTCTTCCTCAAACAGATGGGCAGTCAGAAGAGGCAAATTCTACTGTCCTAGATCTGCTGAAGTGTTATGTGTCAGAGCATAAAGGAAAGTGGGAGCAGTATTTGCCATTGGTGGAGTATGCATACAATAATACAGTGCATTCATCAACTGGCAAGGCACCCTTTGAGATAGTTGAAGGTGGCAAGAAAGTTCCTCCCATACTGCATACAAAGGACAAGATATTTGAAGCAGATAAGTATGTTCAGGACATGGATGAAATGTACAAGAAGGTCAAAGTGGCCTTAGAAAGGACTCAGGCAAAGCAAAAGAAAGCAGCTGATCGTCACCGTCGTGAAGTGGTATATTCACTTGGTGATTGGGTGCTTCTACGGTTTGAAAAGGCAAGGTTAAAGAAGATGAAGGGCAAGGAAAGACTCTTTCCAAAGCTCAGCATGCGTTACTATGGGCCTTTTCAAGTATGCGACATAATCAGTGATGTTGCATATAGGCTGAAATTGCCTGACAGTTGGAAGATTCACAATGCGTTTCATGTGAGTCTTCTCAGACCCTATGTGGGTGATGTGCCAGAAGATATGCCAGCTGAAGATCAGCCGGAAGTCGAGGAACTTGACGAGATCTTGGTCCCTGAACAGATTTTGGCACACAAAGAAAGGAAAGTGAAAGGCAAGGTTGCCAGGCGTTACTTAGTAAAGTTCAGAAACTATCCACCAATGGATGCTAAGTGGATGGAAGAAGGTGAACTTGCAGAGTCACCAACTGTGTTATCACTTTACCTGGAAGCCTTCGATTTGCAACCTACCTTGACCCCTTGAGTTTCAAAGCTACATGGATTGTCAGTGTGACAATGGCTTCTGAAACAAATGATGTACATGGTATTTAAAGTGAGCTCAAATCAAATACTTGTTACATGAATGTTAGAGCTGTACAGATTGTCAGTTTGGCAATTGCTCTTATGGAATGTCCAAAAGTTTGGTTAGTGCTATAGAAGTGAGTATTTCTTGTCAGTTTGTCAAGGATACAGTGATTGCTTCTATTGAAGAGTACATGTGTAACTGCATTCTTAAACTGTCGGTTTGGGTATGCTTGAAAGTGTTACGGGATTTAACGTGTACTATAAGACAGTGGCAAAATGTGCAGCTACCATTTTGTCATTGGAAAGTTAGTGACTCAAAGCAATGGCAGAGTGCGAAGCTACCACTATGTCATTGGGACAGGGTTCACACGCAGGCAATACATGAGTCAACAAGGTGTTGAATACACCAGGGTTGACAATGAGCATGTATGTGTCGTACATGTGTCGACAGGTGTTGAATACATCAATGTTGACTAGGAGCTTGTACGACATAGATGCAAACGAGGACGTTTGAGATTTCAAGAGGGGGGTATGTCACCAGTGTGTGACTACTATCTATCCTTTTTGTTGATTTCTTTCTTATTATCTATTTACTTTCACTTTTTGGAAACACCCCTCGGGAAATCTAACTGCCCTGCATTGCATAGCTAGTGTGGAACTGTCCAAAGGGAGTCCAGGCCTGAGGGCAAGAGAGCACTAAGGTTGGACAAGGACTATGGTTAGCCAAGTGGGGTCATTGACTAGCCAAAGTGGAATCCTTTGCTACAGAGGCTACATTTCAGTTCTGGATGTGGCCGCAGTGTACAAAGAGGGTCGGATGACCTAGAAAGATACAATGGCAACATCTCCTAAAATTTAGGGAACTGCTATTTTGGGACCTGAAAATGTCTTCGCGTCATTACGTGCAGTTTGACATGGGGATCATTTTGTTACTCTGTGGCCAAGTCAACAGAGGCTGCAGGTGAGATATTTTTAGACCCGAGGGTCTAAAGCGGGAAAGTGCACAAATGAGTGACACTTGGCACTCTGAGGCCAGTTTACTACTTATAGAGAAGGGAAAAACGTGATTTATAGCTGGGAGGCTCATTTTGCAAGTCTCTGTCACAGGTTAAGAGCTATGGAGTGCTTGCTTTCCCTCTTATGCACAGTGCGGTGCCAGGAGTGATGCCCTGCACGCTACGCACTGCCCTCTCTCTCCCCTTTGGCAGTATGTTATGCCCCTCTAGTGGGCTCTTCATTTGACCAATGTACAGTTGTGTGGGTTCATGCGCGATTGCCGAGGCAAGAGCCTCTTGCACAGGTACTGGATTAGCTAGCGGCTAATCCCCCCGCAGGTACAGGTGAATTCGGAGAGGTTTCACGCCAGAAATCTCGTCCGATTCAAAGGGCAAGTAGCCCTACAGGTGCGGGAGCTCGAGGACTTGCTAGGGATGCGACCGGCACGCGAAACGGAGCCCGAAACAGTGAATTACAGCCTGCTGTGTATTTTTGCAGGTTTAGGGTTTTGGCCCTAAACGGACCCTAATACCCCCAGGAGGTTCGGGGACGCAAGGGGACCGCTGTACAGGCGATCTGGCGCATTTTCAGGGCTGAAAACAGAGAATTCAGCGTGCTGCAGATTCTCGCCAGGTTTTGCAAAGTGCCCGTATGCGTCGGGAAAGTCAGTCAATGCGTGGGAATACTGACCGTGAAGGGTTCTAGTACAGTTATGCTACCGAAATCGGGCTGGAACAGTGGAAATTCAGCCGAGTTTGTGCGGGGCAGCTTGTAGGAACCACAGCGTTTATTCCCTCTTTTGAACAATAAAGAAATACCGAAAGGGGCGCCTAAGTTAGGGGCCAATCTGGTGTCCGTCTACTTATACAGGTGCAATCTAGCAGCCTGTATCCCTCTCCCCTTTGATGTGTCTTGAAAGTACAGGTAAAATAGACGACTAATAATGGGTGAAAGCTAAATCAAGGTTTAAAGTAAAGTCTACCGCCCTTTTTGGATTGAACAGGCCGGTTTCATAGATCACTTCCTATTCTAGATTGACTTGACCGAACTGAACCCTGATCATGCTGTAGCTTGTCCACGGACACATAGGGTTGGATGTGTCATGTGACATGAGAACTGATGCGCCACAAGTGAGATACAATAGTAGACATAAGCAATGAGAGGCGGAAGCGAGGCTAGTGCAACAGCGGCAAGTAAAACTGAACATATGCCATCATGATACTTTGCACTATACGAAGTCGAGCATGCAGTGGCCATGTAGACAATTTCCAACTGTGCAATTTGACATTCAATCGTTGCATGACCAATCGATTTGTTGCGTATTAGTAACCTGCCAACCGATAGGATATCCTAAATGCCTGACCACCACATGCAAATCGAGAATCTCTCCAGGCCACAAAAGATGATGCCAGTTACAAACAACAAGAGGCAAGAGTTTAGATTTCCGAAAGATAACCTTAAGGCCTGCTGCCAATCCAAATGTATCCGATGCCTGCATAATTTCACGCACATCATCCTGGTTGTTACGAGGCATGAACAACGAATCATCAGCATAAGTGTGTCCTGCGAAGTCTTTCCCATTGGGTAACTTCAGCCCATGAAGACGACTGAGCGAAGTCAAGTGATCCAAATACAATAAGAGAGGGGTAGTAGCAATGGCATACAACAAGGCGCTAAGCAGGCAAGCTTGTCTGACAGAGCATCCAAGAGGCCAAGGTTCTGTTAGGTCTCCATCAAGGAGGCCTGAACATGTAGTGCGAGCATACAAGAAGTAAACGACATTGACCATCTCTGGGCCAAAGCCAAGGGTCCTCATGGTAGCAGCAATGAAATCCCATTGAACCTACCTGCATTACAAGAACATCCTGTTGGGTATATTTGGCATATTCCATTCCAATTAATACATTAGCCAGATTATCCAAAATCTGGCGATGAGGAATAAAGCCATATTGTACGTAATGGATACCAGCCATAAGAGGTTCCTTGATACAATTCACAATGATCTTAGCCAAGATTTTATAGATCATCGGCATAAGAGAAATTGGCTGCCAATGCGAGAACTACTCACAAAGGGCTTGTTTAGGTAGAAACTTCAATAAACCCTCTTTCCTAGACATTGGCAAATCCTGTTTCACCCACGCAGCGTTCATCATATAAAGTAAAGGTTCTTTCAAAAGCTCCCAGAAAGAGAGAAAAAATTCGACAGTGAGCCCATCTAAACCAGGCGAACACCATCTTCCGAGAGCAAGCAAAGCTGAGTGCAATTCATTCTTTGTAAAAGCCGCCTTCATGGCCAAAGCGTCTTGAGGCAAGACAACTGTAGATAACAAAAGTTGTCGTGCATGAATAACTGCGGCGGATGCCACGGGGGGAGCGGCAAAAACAATCCTAAAATAGGACACCATGGCATCTGCAAGCTCACGCTTCGAAGCTGTCCAAGCTCTTGGTCGAAACATAACCCGCTTAATAGTTTGAGAGGCCCTTGAATGATGCAAGTGCTTAAAAAACTGCTTTGAGGCACATCCCTTGTCTACAAACGATCGATGATGAGCACGAGCTTGCCATTTTTGTTTGTCATTATGCAGCAGACACAGCCGGGTTTGACAAAGGGCCGTGGATTTAGTTTCTGACAACAAACGTGTGTTAGCTAAGAGTTGGAGCTGTTGATACATATGCTTGGCGTCCTCACCACGTAATTGAAACATGTAATGCTTGCCATAGTCTTGAATAACACTCTGCACACGCACAACAAAGTGAACCGAGGCAACATCAGGATCAAGATGCATTTGAGCAACCAAGGGGGAATGTAAGGTGTAGTGGAATGAATGTTGAACTTTGCTCAAGATGAGTGCTCCGAACTGTGCTCAAGGTTCCTTTTACTTAGGGAAGGGAGAGCCTTCCGTTCTTAATGAGAGAGTGCAATGGACACCAACAAAGTGAATGGACACTGTGAGTGAAAGTGCATGAGACTGAGAGATAGAGAGAGAAGAGAATACGACACCAGAGACGTTGTAAAACCCTCCTTTAAAGGCCCCACTCTCGATGGCGAGTGGTCTTCTATTAATTGCACAATCTGGTACAAGTGTATGTAGAAGCTATTTGATGCAATTCTAATGGCTGAAAACTGAATGCTTGATGAATCTACAAGGGGTTGAAGTTGTCGGGCTGATCTGCTACTGTTTGGCTTGCTACGTGGTCGCTGAAAATGTTGCTTGCTTTGCTGTGCAAAAACGCTAAGAATGCTGAAATCTGCTGATGCAAAATTGCAACCTGCAGGTCCTTTAAATGCTGCTGAAAACTGCTGTGGGGCTGCGGTCCAAGAATGCTATGAGGGGCTGAACTTGGCTGCTTCAAAACGCTGGAATCGGCAGCCCAAAAACACTGGAATCGGTGGTCAAAAACGTTGGTTAGATCCTGTTGAAAAACGCTGAATGCAGAGGCTAGAAGCGTTGCCTGAGATCGCCAGATAGGCTGAAAAAACGTTGATGAAGCTAGGGAGAAAATGCCAGCCAAGGGTGGGGGTCTTGCTGAGAGAGAGGGAACCTGTTGCGCTTTGGCATGTGTTCTCCTTGCTCTTCTGCCAAATGATGCTAGCCTAGGTTTGCATATATATTATCTTACCCAAATTGCGGAAATGTTCCGGAGCCCCCCCTATTTTTCTCTTTCCTCTTTGAAAACCATGTACTTCGCTGAAAGAGGAAACCCTAAACTGCTTCTTTTAGTGCTAGGCTTCATTATGGTTGAGTTTGCCCTTGATCTCCGGAGTCATGACAAAAACTCAGTACGCTGAACTTTGTGTTGATGTATGCTCATGTGCGCATGTGCGCGTGTCGTGTGTGTTTTGTTGGGGAGCATATGTTAGTACCCAGTTCTACACCCACTATTGGGCATTGACGACGTTAGTGGGGATGTCGTGGTATTTAGTCAATACTATGCATGATGGAGCTGATGGTTATATTGTCTTGTGGGTGACTACCATGGGTCTATACCTTGCACTTTCCTTCAAGGGTGAATCTGGGCTTATCCTGGATTTATCTAGGTATATATATCATCATCATCCATGCCCGAGGATGCCCGACATCGGGCGTTGTCTGAGAAAGTATTGCATCGGTCGCTAAAGAGCTTAGAGAGAGAGAGAGAGAGAGAGAGAGAGAGAGAGAGAGAGAGAGAGAGAGAGAGAGAGAGAGAGAGAGAGAGAGAGAGAGAGAGAGAGAGAGAGAGAGAGAGAGAATTTTAACGTCGTAGGAAACTATCTCAAGAGGCCTTAAAGATCTATCCGACGAGGAGAATTGAACTCAAGACTTGTTATTCACGAGGGAAATGGCATAACCAATCTACCACACTTGAGAGATAGATTTTATTATTGTCCTCAGAGGTCAAATATGACCTATGGGACCAAAGTTACATGTGATGTAGTATGTGTATGGCTGATGAGTGACTCTCAATGCTCCAAAATTGTGGTGTGATGAGTCGCAATGGAGAGCCCACACTGTGGCTGGGAGAGGAAAGTGTGTGTGTCTAAGTCATGGCTGAAAATGTGAGAGAAGCAAGTTCGGATGTGACCAAAAGCTGAGCACTCTAGTAGTGTGTGGTACTCTGACTCTCGAACTTGCAGTGAGCATAATGTGCACAATCGATTGACTCTTCTCCATTGCCCCAACGCCCTGCCTCGCATCGAAGGGAGTGGGAGCTAAGCCGAATGGCTACGATAGTGCGAATCGCTAGACAAGGGGATAGGCTCAAGCATGTAAGTGTGAGTACGATTTCCTCTTTCAACGAAGAACATGGTTTTGTAGTTGGGGGCAATATGAGTGGTGTGATGTATGAAGCGTGACGAACCGGATTTCTCCCAAGCTGTAATACATTGGCGTTGGAGAAAAGCTTCATTCACTTGGGAGTCAATTGAAGCATCATGTAGCAAGTGTAATGCATCCCATCTCCCAAACCACTTCTTTATGTCTTGCATCCATCCCGTGCTCAAGATCTTGCTTTTACGCGTCTTTTGAACTTTTTTGCTTGCTTCCTATGCAATTGTAGGAAGTCGATGTGAGGGGGTTTGACGCATCTTTATCATGTACTTCACAACCCTTTCCATGCCCATAACCTCAATTGGAAGAGATCCCGACTCAAGAAGTAGGAGCATATATGGTGTTTGTGTCTTTTTTTTTTTCCCGAGAAAAAGATCCTTCTATTAGTTAATGAAACTGCCCATAGGGCTACAACCACCTCTACAAGAGAGGGCTACAACCATCATGATGGGGAGACTCTCCTAATGAAAAAACAACATATGTACAATGAGGCTAAATCAAGAAATGGGAGGAGGGAAAAGCCACACAGGTGGACAGTAGTGCCATCTGAGCACACTCTGGACCGTGGTGAAAAAAGGCCAAGACGCCAGAGTCGAAGGAAAGCCCCTTTGCGCTCCCGCATGCGGTCGGAGCTGCCCTGGAGTCTCTCGAGTTGTCCTCTGAGAGTATGGATCAACTCTAGCCAAAGATCCCGAACAGTCTCTGTTGGTGGTACAAGGCGAGCCTTGAAGATGCGAAAGCAGCGGGCCCGCCAGATGAACCAGAGTGTCAGGCCGCTTATGAGCTTCCAACACTCCTCTCTCTCCCTGCACCACTCGCGTGGAGTAAGCTCTTTAGCAGGCAGGTGGACCCCTTTGCATCACTATCATCCTGCTGGTGGAGGATAGCTCAAACTGAAGTGCCGGGCCCGTGAGAGTGGACCAAGCAGCTACCCCCCAAGTGTACTGCAGAGCTGTAGAAAGAGCTGGCATTAGCCGAAGAACACGAAGCCACACCTGCTGTGCCAAAGGACAGTCCCAAAGATAGTGACCTTGACTCTCCACAAGGTGGTCACAAGCTGCACATGCGGCCGAGAGACCACTATGTACAAGCTAGCTCCCATCTCCTTAAGAGTCTCCCTACCTACATAAGTGGTTGGGACCGCATATAGACCTGCAACATGCACCTGTACTTTGCTACTAGCTAACTGATCCACCTCTTGATTCTGCTCTCTCCGCACATGCTTGAATTGGACTTCTTCAAAAGACTTCAACATCTTCTTGATGGGAAAAAACCAATGCTTCAAAGAATCGCGCTTTACCTGCCATCGGCCTAGTAGTTGCTTGATGACTAGCAACGCATCTCCCTTCACCACCAACCTTGAAATTCCAAACTCTATGCACTGCTTTAAACCCAAATGCAAAGTGAGATACCCCACCTCATTATTGGTGTGGAAATCCTCTAGATCATACGCCTTCGAGAATATAGCTTTGCTTTCACTATGTACAAGCTAGTTCCCAACTCTGTAGCTTGGTGTGCAACCAGCCATTGGAACAAAGTGACTTGCCTCGGCTGCCGGAGTCTCACAACCTCTCCCAAAAAGCTTCCAAGAACTCGGTTGTGAGACCCTCCTCCTGCTTATGAGGTGTTGGAGCAGGACGAGCCTCTCTTTGCGTTGTCATTATGTGACGTCCCAATCGAACAGTATTGAAAGAAAGGGACACCTAGATGGTCTGTTGAGGAGAAAGGGTCCCTCCAAAGCCACTCTCCAGGATCCCACTGTACTCGTGCCAGTGGACAACTCTCCCAAGCCCACAGTCTCCAATGGCCAGTCTCAAGAGCTGCTGGGTCGGGATCTATGAAACAAGTCCTCCCACAGATGCCTACCACTCGGATCCTTTGAAAACAACACTCTGCCACCTGTGGGGCCTCTACTGCAACTTGGTGTAAGCGTCCCTCACCCTGTAGCTCGAAAAACAAGGAGGGTATAGTCTCTGAGCAAGCCCGAACTGAGATGAGAACCTCCAGTCCCGTGAAGGCCCCCATCCATCTGGGCGTTGCTGACTCGAGAGGTGTGAGTCACTCAGCTGGTATTGCCTCTGAGATGTCCTGACACATGCTCTGCACCCCTCTCATGCCTTGTAGCTGAATGTCTAGAAGCTCCTTTGACAAGCCTGAGAATTGTAGCGAGTCACCTAAAGTGCGTGCTGGACCCTTTGCCATGGGACCCCAGGAAACATGAGGCCGACTACCAACCAAGTGGCTTCTCTGATTGCTAACCATAGGGTTCCAAACAAGGGGTTGTCTCAGGCGCTCCTCCGTGCAAGTAGGCTGATGTCGCTCTAGGCCTCTCCGCAGCTGCTGCGAGGATTAGAGCAGACTCACAGCGAAGCGATCCTCCAGTCTCCTGCTCAAGCCAACTCTACGCATCTCTGTGAAAATCATCTGGTCGAAGGTCACCAGTGGCCTCCAGCTTGAGGCACTCCAGCACTAAGCCGCTGAAGTAAGAACTCCTTCCGGGGCTCCTCTCCTGGAAGAAGTCCTCTGACGATAAACTTCCCTAGAAGGGCTCTGCTGTGCTGTGCTGGGTCTATGATCCCCAACCTTCCCTGAGAACAAGGAAGAATGATGACCTGCCATGCCACTTTGGCCCGGGCAATCTGAGTGTCACTCCTTGACCAAAGGAAGTTCCTGATCAGCCTCTCGACCTGGCTGATGCAAGAACTCGAAAAGATCCAACATGAAGTGATTTACCATATAGTAGCCAACAACACTTGGTTGGCCACTACAACTCTACCTGCCAGAGAAAGTCGTGCGGAGCTCCAATGTAACAACTTCCTCCTGATAGACAGGAAGAGGGGAGCAATCTGCTGCTCGAGAGACAAGTTTATACCAACCTGACAACCCAAGTACCTAACTGCAGTCCCTGGGGGAATCCACCTAAAACCCTCTCCTGGCATCCAATCAGGCGTAGGAGCACTAGCAACCGAGAAAGCCACTGTCTTTCTCCAGTGGATCATTGCGCCTGATGCACAACAAAAAGTCTCAAGAGCCTTGTGAAGGTTGGCCTCCTCGCCATCCAAGTACAAGGCTGAGTCGTTTGCAAACTTAGCGTCCAGTAGCTCATTTCCCCAAATAGGGAGCGCTAAGCCACGTAAACCAACCTGCTGTGAAACCAGAAACCTGCTCATCGCCTCAGCATAGAACAGAAAGAGGAAGGGGGCAAGAGGGAAGCCCTGTCTGACCGAGCGTGTGAGCATGAAACCATCCCCTCTACCTCTTGACAAAAGTACTTGACTGTGTGCTGGTCTTTACAAAGCTGACACCCCTTTGATCCAAGCATCTGAGAAACCCATCCTACGTAGACTGCCCTCCAAAAAGTCCCAGTCAACTCTGTCGTAGGCCTTCTCAAAATCGAGAAGAAGAATCACCAGATCCTCACCACGGAGCCGCGCGAGGGCAAGAGCCTCCCAAAAAGAAAAGATGTTGTCAAGGATACTACGCTCCTTGACAAAACCTGTTTGTGTCCCATGTATAATGCTCTCTAGAAATGGCTGAATCCTCAAACTCAGAGCCTTGGCAAGAATTTTGTAGGGATGGTGATGGTGCGCCACTGTCGAATCTCATCCAAGGAGCCACTCTCCTTGGGAATGAGGTAAATCAGGCCCTCGCTCATGCTGTCAGGTATCTCTCCTGTGTGCAGGATGAACTGAAAAGCATTGCAGAGCTCTGTGCCAAGCAAGTCCTAGTACTCCAAGAAAAAGCTGGGAGTCAAGCCATCCTCACCTAGACAGCTACCGCGGGGGAGTGCTCTAAGAGCCGTGTGTAGCTCCTCTAGCTGAAGAGTGGCTTCTCTGAGTGCCAACCATAGGGTTCCAAACAAGGGGTTGTCTCAGGCGCTCCTCCGTGCAAGTAGGCTGACGTTGCTCTAGGCCTCTTCGCAGCTGCTGCCAGGATCAGAGCAGACTCACAGCGAAGGGATTCTCCAGTCTCCTGCTCAAGCCAACTCTACGCATCTCTGTGAAAATCATCTGGTCGAAGGTCACCAGTGGCCTCCAGCGTGAGGCACTCCAACACTAAGCCGCTGAAGTAAGAACTCCTTCCGGGGCTCCTCTCCTGGAAGACGTCCTCTGACCATAAACTTCCCTAGAAGGGCTCTGCTCTGCTGTGTTGGGTCTATGATCCCCAACCTTCCCTGAGAACAGGAAGAATGATGACCTGCCATGCCACTTTGGCCCGGGCAATCTGAGTGTCACTCCCTGACCATAGGAAGTTCCCGATCAGCCTCTCGACCTGGCTGATGCAAGAGCTCGAAAAGATCCAACATGAAGTGATGTACCATATAGTAGCCAACAACACTTGGTTGGCCACTACAACTCTGCCTGCCAGAGAAAGTCGTGTGGAGCTCCAATGTAACAACTTCCTCCTGATAGACAGGAAGAGGGGAGCAATCTGCTGCTCGAGAGACAAGTTTATACCAACCTGACAACCCAAGTACCTAACTGCAGTCCCTGGGGGAATCCACCTAAAACCCTCTCCTGGCATCCAATCAGGCGTAGGAGCACTAGCAACCGAGAAAGCCACTGTCTTTCTCCAGTGGATCATTGCGCCTGATGCACAACAAAAAGTCTCAAGAGCGTTGTGAAGGTTGGCCTCCTGGCCATCCAAGTACAAGGCTGAGTCGTCTGCAAACTCAGCGTCCAGTAGCTCATCTCCCCAAATAGGGAGCGCTAAGCCACGTAAACCAACCTGCTGTGAAACCAGAAACCTGCTCATCGCCTCAACATAGAATAGAAAGAGGAAGGGGGCAAGAGGGAAGCCCTGTCTGACCGAGCGTGTGAGCATGAAACCATCCCCTCTACCTCCTGACAAAAGTACTTGACTGTGTGCTGGTCTTTACAAAGCTGACACCTCTCTGATCCAAGCATCTGATAAGCCCATCCTACGTAGACTGCCCTCCAAAAAGTCCCAGTCAACTCTGTCGTAGGCCTTCTCAAAATCGAGAAGAAGAATCACCAGATCCTCACCACGGAGCCGCGCGAGGGCAGGAGCCTCCCAAAAAGAAAAGATGTTGTCAAGGATACTACGCTCCTTGACAAAACCTGTTTGTGTCCCATGTATAATGCTCTCTAGAAATGGCTGAATCCTCAAACTCAGAGCCTTGGCAAGAATTTTGTAGGGATGGTGATGGTGCGCCAATGTCGAATCTCATCCAAGGAGCCACTCTCCTTGGGAATGAGGTAAATCAGGCCCTCGCTCATGCTGTCAGGTATCTCTCCTGTGTGCAGGATGAACTGAAAAGCATTGCAGAGCTCTGTACTAAGCAAGTCCCAGTACTCGAAGAAAAAGCTGGGAGTCAAGCCATCCTCACCTAGATAGCTACCGCGGGGGAGTGCTCTAAGAGCCGTGTGTAGCTCCTCTAGCTGAAGAGGAAGCTCAAGCCTCTGGTGCATCTCCTCAGCCACAAGACAAGGCATCTATGCCCACACCTGCTCTCTGCATGCATCCTGACGCTCTGACTGAGGCTCTGTAGACAGTAGATCACGGTAGAAGTCAGTAGCAACTGCACGCATGTCCTCTGGCTCTAAAGCAACTGACCCGTCGGGCCTCCTCAACTGATTGACCTTGGCATGCGTATCCCGGGGTCCCATTGCCTCAAAGAAAGTGCCTGTCACTCTGTCACCCACCTGGGTCCACTGAGATGCTTGCCGATGGAAAGCAAACTCATGGCGCCTCTTCTCTGTGCTGACGAACTCCTAGCGAGCCTACTGTAATTGCTCCTCCAACCAAGGACTGTGCGGATGCTGCTCGTGCATCCTCTTCAAGGAAGCAACTCCCCGTCAGAGACGCTACTCCTGCTCTCTCGCTGCAGCAAGGCGAGCCGAAGACTCTTGAAGAAAGAAACGACTAAGTTGAGCAAGTCCTGAGGCCACTCTGTCAGCAGGAGAATCGTGCATGTCTAGGCTCTTTGTTCAAAGAGCCTCCACTCGCTCTCTGAGCGCAGAGTCCATGAAGACCCTCTCAGGGATGTGCAACATCGTGCTCCTCCTCCTCTGCCTATCGGTCACTGTAAGAATCACCGGTGCATGGTCCAGAAAGGAAGTCCCTGCCAAAATGCCAACTGTCCCATCCAAGTCACAGAAGTGGTCACTAGTGTAGAAGCGATCTATCCGAGATAGATTCACGCCTCCCACTCTGCGGTCCGAACGAGACAAGGGCAAGCTGTCTGGGAGCCTCACAAAGCTAGAATGCTGCCACACATTTGAAACCCGCAGATTCATACAAAACCTCTCCCAAGTTGCCAGCTCAACTCCATGCACAATAGTATGGCTACCACCAATCCTAACAGAGGGGTCCTCCACCATGTTGAAGTCACCCCCTATGCACCATTGCTTAGCCTGCGGCAGAGACTGAGACCTAAACTCTTCACGTGCACTCGCCCCATTGGGCGCATAGATGTTTAGGAAGCCCACAAGACAACCCTGAACCTGCATAGTGATCCACTGAGCCCTGCTTGGCACAATAATCCCTCTGCCCACAATGGCTTGCTGCAAAGAAACCGCAAAAGTCATACATACCCCGCCTGTCACAAAAATACGGAAGCGTAAACTGACGTTTAATTGCACTTCAAATACTCAAGAGAATTAGAGGGAGCGAGAAAACTTGACACTTCATTGGGGACCAGAAGATGGGTTGGTCCCCCCCCCATAAAGAGAATATCTTTATCACTAAGGGAGAATCTTTACAAGCACAGGAACGGGGCATACGCCCGTCCTCTATTCTTTCTTTTGTTCTGTTCTGACTACTGACTGAGAAAGTGTTTCCACTTTCTTACTGCTTAGGGGATTTCCCCTCTTCTGCGAGACTGGTTGGAAGCTCTCGAAAAGAGAGTCTATCTTCCGAAACAGCTCATCGGAAGCTCTCACAGAGGAGAGTCCATCTTCCGTTATGTGTTGCCTTCATGCTCATTCATCCATGCATGGAACACAAAAGAGAAACAAGCAAAATGCACACGCACATGCTTGCTGTAATTTTTTGCACATAACCTGAAATTCTTACCTGTGCACACCCCTACGCCGAAACAGAGGTCTTCTTCGCGATGGAATCGCGCCAAACTTGATGTAGACTTAGGATAAGGAGAGAGAAGAGAATTTCTATGGCTGATCTGCTGAAAACAGCCCTAATCGAGGTGATTAGGGGCTGAAAACAGAGAATTACAGCAGCCGCACTCTGCTAAGAGAGCGTCTACGGCAGCTTCTCGCGATGAAACTTCACCAGAAGGTGTCTATGACTGTGAGATCCCTTGTTCTTGACAATGGGAGCACAAAGCTACCACATATGTCGCAAGGGGCTGCTCTCAAGCTTCAATGGAGGGCTCCACCGCGTAGAGCACGCTCACATTGGGGGGGGGGGGGGGGGTGTAGGTGCACTGCCAGCCCTTGTGAAGGAGGCGCTGATGCTCTTAAATAGGCTTCATACATGAAGAGGGGGCGCTAGGAGATAAGGGAGAGTGAGAGTGAAAGCTTGCATTGGTAAGTGTGCCACTTGGCACACTTACTTTAAAAACTTAAAAACCATTCAACTTTTGACTTTAAAAACTTCTAGCTCATTAATTAAAAAAAAAAGTGCAACTAACTAACAACTGCTACCAATGATTCTTTTATGAGAACACCAAAGGTCTGCCGGCGCAATGCCGCATGGGCACTGCACCGCCTTTACCTGTTCACACTTGTCCAGCCGCCCGCCCGGGCACGGACCGTTAAATTTAATTTCACGAAACTTACCCTAAGGCTTCATTAGCTTTATTAGCCTTAGGGTCACTGTTCTAAGGACCCCATCTCATTCATGTGCTTGTATTGACGCGCGTATTTTTCTGAGCCTAAAATCTGAGGCTACTGCTTACCCCTTTCTGAAGACCCGATTTCCCAATCACTAGGGCTTCAGGGTAATTTCTGCTAAGGTCCCTCTGAGGTGTTGTGGCCCGCATTTAGGCTCACCTGAGGCCTTAGAACTGCTAGGTCTATTCTGGTGTGCACACAACTAATTAGATAATTCTTTTCTCGTAAATAAATTAATCATTTACAAAGTCTGACTTAGTTACATCCCTCTTGGTTTTAAACAGTTGACCTCAACTGTAGAGCGTCAACATAACTGTGCAAGATGTCAGGGTAGTCCTTGAGATCGGACTCAGTCATGCACTTTGCATCTAAAGGAGTGTAATTCTTGAACTTGACTAAATACTTTCGATGTAGACTCCTCGACTTGAGTTGTCTCTCCGAGTGGTGTATTATTTGTTCAGGTTGAAGGATTTCCTCAGTCTCTTCGACTTCTGGAGGATCTTCTTGTACGGGCGCCACTGGAGGAGGTCCAACATAGGGTCGGAGGAGACTGACATGAAAAGCATTATGGATTCGCCAATTATAAGGTAAATCCAATCTGAAAGTCACATCATTGACTTTATCTGTAATTTGAAAGGGCCGTAGAATCTATGGGAAAGTTTGACAACTTTCCCTTTGCCGACCCGCTTTTTCAATCTAGCTTTCTCAAACCGAAGCAGGACAAATTGTCCTTTTTCAAGATTGAGATTCCTTCTGTGCTTGTTTGCTTTTCTGTTCTGTTGCTCTTGAGTACGAAGAATCGCTTGCTTTACTTGTTGATGGGCAATATCAATATTGCGCACAAATTCATCTGCGGCGAAGATGTTTTCTTTGGTCACCATAATAGGAAGTAAGAGTGGCTTCCCGTAAATAATTTCGAAGGGGGCTTTACCAGTTGAGGAATGTATGGTATTATTATACGCAAACTCAACTATTGGTAAGTACTGTTCCCATTCGGATTGTCGTTCCGAAACATAGCACTTGAGGAGATCTAAAACAGTGGCATTAGCGATTTCGCTTTGACCATCTGTTTGAGGATGATAAGCTGATGAAAAATCAAGCTTAGTTCCCAAGTTTTCAAACAATGCCTGCCAAAATAGACTAGTCATGCGGGGATCTCTATCGGTGACAATAGTCTTTGGCAATCCATGGTGTTTAAAAATCTGAGTTAGAAATATTCTAGCCATGTGATCAGCTTTGATCGTCTTCTTTACTGGAAGAAAATGGGCTTGCTTACTGAATCTGTCTACTATAGTCCAGATTGCATCATTTCCATTCTTGGATCGAGGAAGATCCGTAATAAAATCCATGGCAATACTTTCCCATGGCGTGTTAGGCACAGGGAGCGGCTGAAGCTTGCCATAAACTTTATGTCTGTCATATTTTACCTTTTGGCAGACTAAACACTGACGTACATATTTTTCAATGTCCGCACGGAGTGTTGGCCAAAAGAAATACCTTTCGAGGGTACTAGTGGTGGAAGCAATTCCCCGATGCTCGGCATAAGGTGAATCATGTGCTTCATCCATCACCTTTTGTCGTAAGGGTTGAGCTATGCATATTGCTTGTTGACGATAGAGTGTATTATCCCTGATAGAATAAGGTGGCTTTGAGTGACCAGCTTGAAGATCTGCCCAAATTGTGGCGAAGTCTGGATCTTGAGGATACATCTCGCTGAGAGATTCTAGTTCCTCATGATAAATTGTTGTTAGTGCATTGATCTTTGGACGCCTGGAGAGAGCATCTGCAACTGCATTCTTTGTTCCAGAAGTGTGTAAAATCTGAAAATGAAACATTGAAAGAAAGTTGGCCCATCTCATCTGCTTTTCTGATAACTTTCTCTGTGTGAGAAAGTAGCGAAGACTTTGATGATCTGTCTTGATAATAAAATCAGCTCCTAATAGATAGTGTTTCCAAATGGAAAGAGCATGAATTACTGCCATTAACTCTTTTTCGTATATGGAGGCATGCAACTCTGCATCTTTAAGGCGCCGACTTTCATAGGCTATCGCGTGACCCTCTTGGTTCAAAACTGCTCCTACACAATCTCCAGATGCATCGCAGTATACCTCGAAAGGTTTGCGAAGATCAGGGACGGTGAGAACAGGTCCGTGACCGAGTAGATACTTAAGCTTTTCGAAAGCTTGTTTTTGTCCAGACCCCCAATGGAATGGAATCCACTTCTTTGTCAGGTCATGGAGGGGACCTGCTATCGCGGCAAAAGCTCAAATGAAACGACGATAGTAAGAACAGAGGCCGAGGAAACTTCGTACATCATGTACTGTAGTTGGCGTAGGCCATTCTACAACTGCTTGAATCTTATCAGGGTCCATTCTCACCTGGTTGTGAGATACTATATGGCCCAAATAGTGGATTTCTTTTAGAAAGAACTCACTCTTCTTAGCATTCACAAATAATTTGTGTTTGCGTAATTCTTCAAACACTAAGGCGAGATGCCTATAGTGTTCGTCTTCCGTCTCTGAGAAGATTAAGACGTCATCAAAGAAAACGCCTGTAAAGCTTCTGTATGAGTGGAAGATTCTATCCATCATTCTGTTGAATGTAGCTGGTGCATTAGTGAGCCCAAAAGGCATCACTAGAAATTCATACAACCCGAAGGTTGTTCTAAATGAAGTCTTATGCACATCCTGAGGAGCTATGTGGATTTGATGATAACCGCTCTTCAAGTCTATACGACTAAAGACACTGGCTCCTTGTAACTTATCAAGAATGTCGTCAATCCGAGGAATTGGAAATCGATTCTTGATTGTGATCTTGTTTAGAGATCTATAGTCTATGCACATGCGGAATGTGCCATCCTTTTTCTGTACTAGCAAGACAGGTGAACAATATGGAGAAGTACTAGGCCTTATTAAGCCCTTCTCCAAAAGTTCGTTAACCTGCTTGAGAATTTCCTCTTGCTGCATTAGACTAACTCGATAAGGGGGCTGATTTGGAGGAGAACTTCCTGGGATCAAATCAATGGTATGATCCTCAGGTCGTGAAGGTGGAAGTTCATTTGGAAGTTCATCTGTAAAACAATCTTTATAACTTTCTAATAACTTAAGTCTTTTTTGCTCTAAAGAGGAAGAAAGTTGTGAAACAGACACATCTCTCTCTCTTGCAAAAATCAAGTACGCTGAAACACACTTTTTCATTTCTTTCTTGATGGCAATGTGGTTGGCGATAGGAATACGCCAATCACCTGCATCTGCAAGTACAAGATACTCCTTTCCTTTATGAGCAAAAGATAAGGTTTTGTGAACATAGTCAGGAATGGGATGCATCTTGTAGTGCCAAGGCATTCCCAAGATAACATCGCATCCTTCAAGTGAAGCTAGTAAGAAAGACTCTTGATCCTTGTAGTCGTCGACCTTTAGATTCAACTTCCCTATGATTGGAGTAGAGTTTGAGTTCTGCCCTTTGAAAGCAGATTGCGCTTGAATAGAGACTCCGAAACGATTGGGCTGCAAGTTCAGGTCGTCAGCTAGCTTGGTAGAGATGAAGTTGTCTGTGCTACCAGGGTCAAACAAAATAAGAGCCCGCTGGTTGTTGATACTACCCCATGCTTTGAGAAGAGCTCTTTCTTTTCCATCCTTGGTTGTATTTCCCTGTACATCTGGGACTGCATTGAAAGAGGGTGGTTGTGGAGGTTTGGTAGGACAGTCACCCTTCATATGACCAACTTGTCCGCACTTGAAGCATCTTCCTTCACTAATGTATGTTCGCAACTCAGCAGGAGAGAGATATCTCCCTTTCTTGGGCTGATTTGGCTTTGCTTCTGCTTCGGAGGCGGTTCTTTTCTTCTTTTGAGAAGAAGTAGAAGAGGTAGGCTGCTCATGGAGAGCCTTCTGATTAGCATGGTAAGTGCTTTGCTCCATCTTCCTGGGAGTACCCTTGTCATGTATTCCATCAGCTATGCGGGCTGATTCCATAAGTATCTGCAAGTTACCTCGAGGGTAAAGCTTCATAGCCTTTTGCAAGGCTTCATGCAAACCTGCTTCAAACTTGCGCATCTTCTCCGAATCGTCAATCTTCTTGAATGGAGTGACTTTCAAGAGAACGTCCCAAAACCTATCCACATAGCGTGGAACAGTTTCGTTCTCTGACTGTGAAAGTCGATCCCATTCTTTCTTTACCTCTTCCTCATAGTCTGGAGGAAGGAAATGTGCGTAGAACTCCTTCTTGAAAGCGGTCCAATCTTGGGGTTTGCAATCTTCCAGGATAAGGGTTAACCACCAATTGCTGGTGGTGCCTTTCAGGTACAAACTAACATGGCGAAGCTTGGATCTTTCTTTAAAATTCCCTTCAGCAAATGCAACTTCAAATTGGCGGATGAAAGCCAAAGCTTTGTCATTATCACGCCGTCCATTGTAGGTGTCGAATTTCACATCTTTATCTCCCGACTTGAATGTTTTCTGCCTATGGTGCTTCTTCTTATGGTGCTCCTTCTTTCTATGCTTAGACTCCTTGGGGACAGGAGTCCTTTCCCTTGAATGTACTTCCTGCTGCGACGGATCGTCAAGAAACATGTCTTCCGGAGAAACTATGTCTTCCAGATCCTTCATGAAAGAGAACTGAGGGGAATCAGGGGGATCGTGCTCTTGAACTTTTGGATTAAACCGCACATGACGTTCTGGAGATTTCTTCTGCCTCTCGTGCATGCGTGAAGTTCCAATCAAAGGATCTTTTCTTGGTTGTGGCGCCTTTGGGTTCTGCAGAAATTCTCCCGACCCCATCGGCATTTTCTCCTTCCCTTTTTCAAGAGTATGGAGAATCTTTTGGACTTCTGGATGGGAGAGAGCTTTCTCCAACTCTTCCACCTGCTGTTGAAGGAGAGAGAACTCTATCTCGCGTCCTCCCATTTCTGCAGTCTGCCAAGAGTCGTCAATCCCTTCAGGAAGAGAGAGAGGACCTTGCTCTGATACCACTGTCACAAAAATACGGAAGCGTAAACTGACGTTTAATTGCACTTCAAATACTCAAGAGAATTAGAGGGAGCGAGAAAACTTGACACTTCATTGGGGACCAGAAGATGGGCTGGTCCCCCCCCCATAAAGAGAATATCTTTATCACTAAGGGAGAATCTTTACAAGCACAGGAACGGGGCATACGCCCGTCCTCTATTCTTTCTTCTGTTCTGTTCTGACTACTGACTGAGAAAGTGTTTCCACTTTCTTACTGCTTAGGGGATTTCCCCTCTTCTGCGAGACTGGTTGGAAGCTCTCGAAAAGAGAGTCTATCTTCCGAAACAGCTCATCGGAAGCTCTCACAGAGGAGAGTCCATCTTCCGTTATGTGTTGCCTTCATGCTCATTCATTCATGCATCGAACACAAAAGAGAAACAAGCAAAATGCACACGCACATGCTTGCTGTAATTTTCTGCACATAACCTGAAATTCTTACCTGTGCACACCCCTACGCCGAAACAGAGGTCTTCTTCGCGATGGAATCGCGCCAAACTTGATGTAGACTTAGGATAAGGAGAGAGAAGAGAATTTCTATGGCTGATCTGCTGAAAACAGCCCTAATCGAGGTGATTAGGGGCTGAAAACAGAGAATTACAGCAGCCGCACTCTGCTAAGAGAGCGTCTACGGCAGCTTCTCGCGATGAAACTTCACTAGAAGGTGTCTATGACTGTGAGATCCCTTGTTCTTGACAATGGGAGCACAAGGCTACCACATATGTCGCAAGGGGCTGCTCTCAAGCTTCAATGGAGGGCTCCACCGCGTAGAGCACGCTCACATTGGGGGGGGGGGGTGTAGGTGCACTGCCAGCCCTTGTGAAGGGGGCGCTGATGCTCTTAAATAGGCTTCATGCATGAAGAGGGGGCGCTAGGAGATAAGGGAGAGTGAGAGTGAAAGCTTGCATTGTAAAAACCATTCAACTTTTGACTTTAAAAACTTCTAGCTCATTAATTAAAAAAAAAAGTGCAACTAACTAACAACTGCTACCAATGATTCTTTTATGAGAACACCAAAGGTCTGCTGGCGCAATGCCGCACGGGCACTGCACCGCCTTTACCTGTTCACACTTGTCCAGCCGCCCGCCCGGGCACGGACCGTTAAATTTAATTTCACGAAACTTACCCTAAGGCTTCATTAGCTTTATTAGCCTTAGGGTCACTGTTCTAAGGACCCCATCTCATTCATGTGCTTGTATTGACGTGCGTATTTTTCTGAGCCTAAAATCTGAGGCTACTGCTTACCCCTTTCTGAAGACCCGATTTCCCAATCACTAGGGCTTCAGGGTTATTTCTGCTAAGGTCCCTCTGAGGTGTTGTGGCCCGCATTTAGGCTCACCTGAGGCCTTAGAACTGCTAGGTCTATTCTGGTGTGCACACAACTAATTAGATAATTCTTTTCTCGTAAATAAATTAATTAGTTACAAAGTGTGACTTAGTTACATCGCCCTGGATGCCTCCAGGTCCAAATGCAGCTGACCAAAAAGTCTCATATCTTCCACGCTAAAGCTGACCACAATGTCTAATGTGGCTCTTACACCGATGATGCTCCTGTAGCATAAGAAGGTCAATCTCTCCTCCCACAAGGCATCGCTGAAGCTCCTGACGCAGTCGGCCCCTCTGACGTTGAAACTGGGGCCCACCTAATCCCCGTACGTTCCATGAGACGATCCTCATGGGGAGCGAGAGAGAACTGATGTTGCCATAGCAGCTAACCGTGCTATATTCGAGGCAGGCTGGATGGGGAGTAATCCGCATCCGAGCGTCCTCGAGATAGGCGTGACTGTAAAGAGTGTCTAGCCCAAGCCCAAGTAGACCGAGCCGTGCGTAAAGCAACCTTCTCTGTCTAGGAGTCCTCATGTATGTGTACATAGCATGGCGGGCTCTGCATGTCAGCAAAAAAGTGAACCACAATGTGTCTACATCCTGCTGCGTCTGGAGGTGTCACAACGAACTTGGCCAATGGCCACAGAGTCTGAAGCAAGTTTGTAACCCCTAGGTCTCCCGTGTGATGAGAGAACTCTAGGGCCTGTGTCTGTAGCCACTCCATACTGAGTCTATAGTCCACTCAGCTTGGTCCATGCTGCATAGGGGAAAAGAGAAGCCAACTGCCGAGTCCAAGGCCTTTATCCCCCTAGCTGCAAGGAACAACACATGAACTCTGAAGCAGGCTGTCTCAAGGTCTGGTAAGGGATCGTCGAGAAATTGTGTAAAGTCGTAGGCAAAGAAATCCCAATGACGACGAATGTCGAAACTCGTCAGATCACGAGGAACTACTGCAAAGGGAGGCGTCTGCACCAAAAGAGGTGGTCGCAAGAAAGGTTGTCCCTCTCGCGCCAAGCGACTTGTGGCAAAGGTGCTGCCAAGAGATCTCCTAGCAGTCGAGGAAGGCCTGCCCCTTGGGACGGCTGCGAGACTGGAGCGGGAGGAGGTGAGGGAGCAGGGGGAGAAGGGGGGGAGGAGGGGCGAGGGGGATCGGCAAAGGTAGGAGGTCGGGGTGGAGAGGTAAGAGGGAGGAGGAGGTGGGGGGGCAGAAGAGGGGGGGAACTCCCAGGGAGGAGGGGTTGTCAAGGGTGAGGCTGAGGTGGAGGTTGGAGCAGGGACCTCGTCCTGCTGAAGAGGGTCGAAAGGGTTTCGCGTGGGAACCCAATGCTGCTGGGTAGGAGCCTGAGGACCACTCTGAGTGCTAGGCTGGTGCGGTGGCCCCTGCCGACGTCGACCACGAACCTGCTGCTAGCCCTCCTCTGCTTGAGCCCCAGGCTCGGATGGTGGCGCTGCTTGCGTACTCTTGACTCTGCCTGCTGCTGCTGGCTAGCCCTTGAGGGCCAGGGCTGGGCCTGTGGTGTAGGTCGAGGTCTCCTCCGTCGACATGCCTTTGCAAGATGGCCCTTCTGTCGACAAATGAAACACTGATACGGGAGACCCGAATACTCAACGCTCTGTCGGAACCAACCCCCACTCACCAGAAGAAGTAGGATGACCTTCGGGAGAGTGTGGGTGTCCCTAACGAGAACCCGTACTGAAGGAATGCCAGCCGCCTTGGCAACTACTGAGGTTGCCGTGCGAGGTGTCTCCAGGACAGTCCCAATCTCTGAGCCTATCCTGGACAAAAGTGGTAGGTACTCCCTTCTCAAACCAAGAAAGCAGACGGAGATGGGGAGGTCTGTCTCCTTTACCAGAATATCTGAGGCGGGGTCAAAACCATGTCTCCACTGTCAAAAGTTGGCTCGAATTGCTCGGATGGTCAAGGGGCTTATCGCAATGACCTTGGACGCCACTCGGAGGTCTCAAACTCAATCTGATAGTAACCGCATCTGAGGAACTGAACATCCAAGATCTTGCCCACCTCCGCGAGAAGGCGGGCCTGGAGAAGATCACGGAGCTCTGCTTTGTTGGGTCTGGTGCCGAGAATCTTGTAGATGACGGAAGTCGCCTGAAGGCGTTCCACCTTTGTGGCTAGGCTCGCTTGCTTTGTCGGAGTAAGAGCAAGTCAAATGGTGGGCTCATCGGGGTCAGGCGAGGGACTTCATCAGAGTCCCTCTGTGGCGGAGCTTGAGTCTGCTGCTTGGCGGAAAAGGAGTGGATGAAGAAGTTTCTCTGAAAAAAACCTCAACTAGCATTGTCAAGTAACCAGAACTGGTGGAGCAAGTTGAAAGAAGCCTTCAGGGAAAGGATGGCAGAATGAAAACAAGGGGGAGGGGGGACTGGAAATGGAAGAGGGTGAGGGTAGCGTGCGGCGAGCTGGAAATGGCAAGGGGTGAGGGCAGCGCGTGGCGCGCTGCAGACGGCAGAGGGCAGTGGGCAATGGGTAGCAGGGGCAGCGCGTAGCAGGTTGGGCTTACAATGCGAGGGCGGGAGGGGGGGGCGTGCGGGAGCAGCAGCGAGCCCGTCTACTGTCTCTCTCTCTCTATGGTGTTTGTCTCTTAACTTGGAGAAAGTTTGTAAGAAAACACTTTTGAACATTCTCTGTAAGGATTCTAGTTACTAATCCTTAATTAAGTACTTAAACTCATGATTAAGACTTAAGAAACTTGAACTTCACTTAGAGACAAGACTGAGAAGACTGTGTTTGATCGATTCATTCATTGAAATGAGTTACAAGGGTGTTCTTATATAGAAACTGAAGAGCACGATGAAAAGACACCACCATAGGTCAAGAGACATGACTCTAGGCAAATAGTCGTGTCCTTTTGTTGTAGAGTCGTGACCCTTCGGCGTAAAGGTGCAGCCATTTGCTGAAGAGGCATGGCTATTCGCCGAACATGTGCGACTCTTGGACGAAGAGACACATCCTTTGGAGAATCGGGGTCTCGGATCTGGTGCATCTCGTATCTACAAAAGAATAATTGAAGAAGGTAATACAAAGACAAAGAATACGTCACAATCGTGACATTCCCTCCCATTTAAAATAAAACCTAGGGTAGTTGTAGCCTGTAGGAACTTCGGGAGAAAGGAAATGTATTGTTGTAGTGCTTTTGCATCTAAAGCTCTTTTTGTTAAGTACCACATCATGGCACTATTATTGACCATAATTATTTTCCCAAATTGAAAACTGATCATATTTGCAACTTGTCTCATCTTTGTCAAAAGTATCAGTATCACATCTGTAACTTGATAGTGCTTTTGTCAAAGTCATTTGTAACTTCGAGCTTTGTCCAAGAAAAGATTGAATCTTTATTTGCTTCAAGTGAAATTATTTGTAAACTGACTTGAGTTTTCTGTTGAGTGATGACCACTGGTTGAAAATCTGTAAGGTATTCCATTGGTTTATTTGGAACAGTAAAATCCTCCTGAAGGGATGTCGTAAACTGAGACAGAGTAGCATTTGGAGGTATATCCATTTGTAAAGGTTTATATGAGGAACAAGTTGTGTCCAAAGATTCAATTGCTGCGACTAAAGTCGTGCTGCAAGATTCTACATCTCATTTATCCTTTGCATCATTGAAGATAAGGACTCGAGTCTTCCAGTTTGAAGAATTATCATTCACCATTGTATTTGGTATGTGTTCAGAGACAAAGACTTTATTCTGCAAGGGCGGTGACTCCGTAAATTTTTCTGCCTGGATCATGGCCAAAGAAGGGGTCATGTGATTGTTTGTTGTCACACAAGAACCAAATTCTTCTGAAACTTCAGCTTTCTCAGCGGGTATTAAGACTTCCAATTGAGAAGGAGGAGGTTGAGGGAGTTGTTGCCTCCTAGACCTTTGAAGAATCCTCTTGGACAAGGAAAGAATTAATAAATCTTTAACTTTACCACCATCGGACAAGAAAGACTTAAATGTAGGGCATGGCTCGTGAGGGGGAACTTGTCTAGCCGCGTGGCATTCATGACCGAGTACTCGACTAGGGTCGGATATATGTGCCACTAAGTAAGCCTATCTTGATATTGCTGATGATCCTTTGGAAGCTTCATGTTGCTGCTTCTGGTGCTGACGATTCCAATAAGAAGTAGATTTCTTAGAACTGTAACTTTTCTAAGAATATTCATGCGGAGACTTTTGCTGCTCGCACGAAGGTACTTTGTGTCTAGTTGTCTCTGAGAAACCATACTTTGGGTAATAAAATTTGGGTTCCGAAACCTTTGATATGAGTGGTTCGTCCTGGTCAGCCATTGGTATAAATGCTGAAAATCAGCCTCTAATTGATGGGGTTAATGTTCCGCATGATGTAGAACCATTGCCGGTTAATGTAGATCATTGGGTGAGGCGGTCTACATGTGTAAGAAGACAACCAGAGAGGTTTCAGCCATCTTTGGATTGTGTCTTGTTGACGGATGAGGGAGAGCCTCTTACATACAAAGAGGCCCAGTCGTGTGAAGATAAAGAGTAAGTGGGAGCTTGCTATGAAATCTGAGATGCAATCATTGTATGCAAATAATACATGGGAGCTTGTGCCTTTGCCCAAAGGAAGGAAAGCTATTCCTAACAAGTGGGTTTATAAGGTCAAAAGTGTTGATGACAAACCCAAGTACAAAGCACGTCTAGTTGCTAAGGGTTATGCACAGAAGGAAGGCATTGATTTCCAGGAGATTTTTTCACATGTGGTGAAGATGTCCACTCTCCGTGTGCTGTTTGCTTTATGTGCTATCTTGGATTTGGACCTGGATCAAATGGATGTGATCACTGCTTTCTTACATGGTGACTTGGATGAGGAGCTGTATATGCACAGCCTGAGGGTTTTGTCATTCCAGGGAAAGAGCATTTGGTATGCAAATTGAAACGTAGCTTGTATGGGTTGAAACAATCCCCTAGACAGTGGTACAAGAAGTTTGATACTTTTATGCTCAACCATGGGTTCAAACGCAGTCATGCAGATCACTGTCTTTACACTAAAAAGGCTGAGGATGGAAGCCTTATTGTGTTGGTCCTTTATGTGGATGATATGCTACTTGCAGGAAAGCATAGAGCGACATTAGATGCATTGAAGAAAGAGCTGAATTCAGCCTTTTCTATGAAGGATTTGGATGCAGCTGAAAATATTTTGGGCATGCGCATTAAGCGAGATAGAAAGAAACGATTGTTGTTTCTCTCACAGGACAAGTACATCAAGAAGGTACTTGAACGTTTTCATATGGCTGATGCTAAGCCTCTTGGTGTGCCTTTACCGCCACACACAAAGCTTAGCAAGCTTGATTGCCCAAAAGATGATGCGGCCAAACAAGTCATGAAAGGGATTCCTTATGCATCCGCCTGTGGTTCTTTGATGTATGCCATGGTTGCTACACGTCCAGACATTGCTCATGCAGTGGGAGTTGTTAGTCGGTTTATGTCCAACCCTGGCAAACCACATTGGGAGGCAGTGAAATGCATCTTTAAATATTTGAAAGGTACACAGGACATATGTATATGCTATGGTGGGAGTACACTTGCGTTGCGGGGTTATTGTGATTCGGACATGGCAGGTGATCTTGACACTAGGAAATCTACCAGTGGGTATGTCTTCACACTTGTTGGAGGTGCTATTTCTTGGTGTTCAAGGTTGCAAAAGATTGTCGCACTGAGCACTACAGAGGCTGAATATATTTCAGCCACAGAGGCTTCTAAGGAAGCCATATGGCTTGGCAGGTTGGTCAGGGATTTTGGTCTTCCTGCACATGCTCTAGTGCTTGGTTGTGATAGTCAGAGTGCTGTATGCGTGGCTAAGAATGCCATGTTTCATGCTCGTACCAAACACATAGATGTGCGGTACCGCTTTATACGACAAGTCTTGGATGATGGTCTTGTCTCATTGACAAAGATCAAAACACAAGACAACCCTGCAGATGTCCTCACTAAAAGTCTTGCAAAGTCTCAACATGAGCATTGCAGACGCTTAGTGGGAGTTGCTTAAAGGTACCACATTGGGCCTTTAAGTGGGAGGTTGTTGGGGGTAAAGGCCCCCTGTGGCCCCCTTTCTCGTATAGTGTACACATACTTATACTTAAAACTCACTTACAAGTGAGTACACACATTTTTTATTAAGTGTCCGGCCACTTTGGCCGGACAACTTATAAGTGTACTTAAATAAAACAAAGAACCCTCAAAAGAAGTATGGTGGGTTTCTTACGCTTGAGCTCTCTCTCTCTCTCTCTCTTTCGATCTGTTGGGCACCCTACTTCCTGCAGTGTGTGTCCATCTCCTCCTGCTCTCACACACTCCCTGCGCTCAACAACCTATTGCCTGAGAGAGAGAGAGAGAGAGAGAGAGAGAGAGAGAGAGAGAGAGAGAGAGAGAGAGTCCAAGCTTCACTTCGGGTCTTGCTTTTACCGTTTGCCAGTCTCGCCCATTCTTCATGGCGGCTTTGCCGGTCTCGAGTGCTACACACGGCGCTCCATCACCACTTGCCTGTCGCATGGACTGCACTGGCGACCTATTGACACGCATTGACTCCAAAGTACAACACTTGGCTCAGCATGCCTTGGTTGGCCGGATGATTGGACAGTCTCCACCCCGATCTTCTATACGTGATTGGTGTCAGATTGCATTGGGCACTCTCAGGGACGGATCTCGAAGCTTACACTCCTTGGCAGAGGCATATTCATGGTACGTCTTTCAGATCCCGCCACCGCCTCAGCTCTCCTGGCTTGCTCTCCGATACTCTCTGATCGCAGGATGATATACTTGACGAGGTGGTATCCCGAGTTTTCCACTGAGGAGTTTGACAGTCGACACCTTATTCCCAGATTCCCTCTGACGCTCTCCTTCTCGGATATGCCTCTCCATTTTATTGATGAGCATCTCCTCCAGATGATTGCTGCTCATTTTGGCACGGTAGTTCCAGGATCCTGCATCTTCTCATATGGCCCACCTCGCATTCAAGTCTTGGTATTTGGGGATACTTCATTACCAGATACAGTTACTGTGGCTGTGCACGATCGAGACTACTCTCTCCGAATGGTAGTCACTGGCCGCCTAGGACAATGCTTACGCTGTCATGAGATGGGACACTTGGCGCGAGATTGCCCCACCCTGCCACGACATCGGCGGCAACAACAGCTGGCTCGTGGCAGTCATGCTCAGCCACGTGGTCAGCGTCAACAGCCGGTTCCTCCTTCTTTCCCATCTACTACTCAAGCACCGCAGCAGCCTACAGGCGCTCCTCGAGCTCCGACCCTCCATGTTCCTCCCTCCGCTTCAGCTCACACTGAGGCAGCATGGCAGACAGTGGGTTGTAATCATTCCTTCCGTCCTCGTCAGCAACCAACAACGCAGCCAGCCCCCAGTGTTACCTCTCCTGCTCCCTCTCAAGTTTCCACCACCCCCTTACCCCCTGCATCTCCTCGCCATTCTTCTTCCTCGCCACAGGATCACTTACCTCTGCTACCAGCTCCTCCTTCACCTGCAGTTCCCCCGCCCGCTCCTTCCCCTCTTCCCGAGGTACCTGTTCCCATGCAGATGGATCATTCACCGCTACTACCTCTCCCTTCTCCTCCTCTTCCTCTCGCCCTTACTCTCCCCCCTCCGCCTTCTGGTCCTCCCCCTCCCTCAGCAGCTCATACTTACGTCCCATGCAGTTTTCTCAGCTCTTGCCCTCTTTCCTGGGGCACTCATTGGGCTAAGATGTGCGGTGACTCAGAAGGGCCATTGCGGGTGCACTCTATCTTATGCATCACAAGACAGGTTGTGTTCCCTCTTTAATAGGCAGTCGCTCTCAACCTACCCATTCCTTTTTCCTTCCATTCCACGCTGCTCAGGAATGGTCCAAGGATCAGGTTCTACATTTTGTGCACGCACAGACTATGGCTCAGCTTCATTTATGGTTGTCTACTTCCGCTCTTGATGTTTTGTCTCCTCACTACCCTTCATGTATTGGTGCTATGGAGTGGAGTGATGTTTATGCTTGCTATTCATTGCCTATGGTCATTCATGTATCCTCAGATGTGGTACTTCCTATGTCTATGCGCATTTGGGGTGTCAAAGCTGCAGCATCGGTAATGCAATGTAAACAAGCTGAGGTCCGCAGTGGGTGCAATGAGACACCATATCTTAGAGAGGGCTTGCAGGTAGCGTTCCTACCGCCTGAAGCTCACCCCTTGGATGGCCTAGCTGCCTCCAAGAAGATGCGCAGTTAGTCAGATGCTATTCAAACTCTTTCATGCAGTCTATGGATTTACATGTAGTTTCTTGGAATGCTAATGGTTTACAGACTTCTCGGGTAAAAGGTTCCCGTAAGCTTTTACTTCGCAGAGATTTACACGCTCATGTAGTGGGCATTGTGGATATATTACTAGTACAGGAGCATAAGATTGCCACTCCCTTTGGCAATCTCATGCACTCGGACGCCCGCACTTTTTGGGAGCCTGCTCTGGGCCTTCATGGACAGAGTTGCGGTGTATGCATCTCAGTGGGGCCACGTTATTTGGCCTCAGTTCAGCAGCATGGCACCCTTGTCGTTGGCAGAGCAGTTTATGTTTCTATTCGGATTCGGGAATCTATCATTGGTTTTATGTCAGTCTATGCACCCACTACTCCTCGGGAGAGGGCTACTTTTTGGTCCTCTTCGGCTGCTGTTCTACCTGCTTTAGACTCTTGGGTTGTTGGAGGTGACTTCAACAACGTTGAGAGCGACTCTGATTGGCGAGCCATCACACCTCCAGTTCTATCATCCATTTCTCCCGATGAGCAGCCAGCTTGGGATCGATTTCTTCTCGCTATTCAAGGTGTTGACGATTGGCACATACCCTCTTTTGGTCACCACCCTGCTACACTCCATTACTCTTGGGGGTTTCAGAGACAACAGGGGAGATTATTAGAGCGACTTGATCGTTATTACATTGGCCCTTGGGCAGCATCTCTAGGCGGATTTACTACTATATGGAGAGGGACCAGCCTCTCAGATCATTTACCCATCTCATTGTTTATCTCCTTCACTAGATCCTCTGCACAGAGACGAGACTGCCGCATCCCTGACAATGTTCTCACCACTCCAGTATTGCAGCAGCAGATTCGTGACTTATGGTCCACGGATGCTTCTTATTGTGGACCCCCTGGAGAGTTTCTTGCTCATTGCATTACGCAGTCTAGTATTTACTGCCGTGATCAGACTGCTATTATTCATCGTCAGTTGAGAGTACGCGAGTTTGATCTTCATATCCCTCTTGGTTCTACTCAGCGCTTGCTTGAGGAGTGGCCTCAAGATGCTTATCTCGCTGCTAGACAGATAGAGCTCACAGAGGAGATTCGTCATGTCCAGGAGGCTAGGTCTGAGTTCACTCATCATGCTTCAGTATCTCATTGGATAGCTAAAGCTGATCGAATGAATAAAGACTTCTTCGCTGCGCATAAAGAGCGCCCTCCTGGCACCACCCTTCGGACTTTGTGCGATGCTCAAGGGACACTACATATGCATCTTGATGTTATACTTGATATGTCTGTAGATTATTTTGAGACATTGTTCACTGTTGATGTATGAACTACTGAGGTTTTACTTGCCCGTGAGCAAATTTGGCATCACACGCGACACCGTTGTACAGACACTATGGCAGAGATCTTGTTGGCACCCTTCACACTTGCAGAGCTCCATGCTACTATAGAGAGTCTTGATCCATCCTCCTGTCCAGGAGAGGATGGCCTCACTAGAGCTTTCTTTTTGACATATTGGGATGTATTGCATATACGACTGCTTCGCGGTTGTCAGGACATCTTTGCATCAGGATATATGCATCCGGATCTTTGTTCAGGTCTCATTCTCTTATTCCGAAGGGGGGTGACACCACTCAACTTCGACAGTGGAGACCTATTACCCTATTTCCTTCGGTCTATAAGATATTAGCGTTACTGATCAGCCATCGCTTGCGGCCGTTCTTACCAGATATTATTCATACTTCTCAGACAGTCTTTGTCATGGATCGATGCATCCTGGATAATATCTTCACTTTTTATGAGGCAGTAGAGTAGGCCATATCATCTTCTGAGCCTCTCGCTTTTTTCATCCTTGACTTCGAGAAAGCATACGATCGTGTTGAGTGGGACTTTCTCGAAGGATCTTTAGCCAGGATGGGTTTCCCTTCGAGATGGATCTCAGGCATTTCCGCTCTCTACAGGAATGCTAGCAGTGCTATTACTATTGGTGGCCGTGTCAGTCGCAGTTTTGAGCTTTCTCGATCTGTCCGTCAGGGATGTCCTCTTGCAGCATATCTGTATCTGTTTGTAGGAGAGACTATGTCTGACTTTCTTCGTGCTCAGAGTCATGCATTTCGTGGCTTGACCATGCCAGTACCTACAGCTCCAGACCTTATTGATCAGGAGTTTGCTGATGACACTATGCTCATGTTACGCTATTTGCTAGCCGCTCTTGATGCCATGCGGGAGGCCCTAGAGGTTTTTTGCATTGCCAGTGGTGCACGCATTAACTGGCATAAATCCTATGGGTTACTGGTTGGCAGTGATGACATACCTACTTGGGGGGTAGCTGATGGTTTCACATGGCTGCAGCCGGGTCAGACATGCAGATATCTGGGCTTTCAGGTTGGATTCGATGTTACCTCACAGCAGCAGTTTGCACCCGTACTACAGTCTATTCGCAGGAAGCTATGCCATTGGTCTTCACGTCATCTGTCGTTGGCTGGCCGTGCATTGGTCGCCAACCAGGTCATTTTGGCTACAGTATGGTATACGGCCTCTTGTTGGATGTTACATTCTGGTGTGATAAGTCAGCTCCGCCGACTAGTGCGGAACTTTTTATGGAGTGGCACAGATGGGACTACTGATACTCGTGCTTGTCCACGATTATTCGTCCTAGGTCAGAGGGAGGCCTTGGCTTTATTGATCCAGAGTTATAGAGCCGCGCCCTTCTTACCAAGCTTATTGTTCGGGGTCTTTTTCCCGGCCAAGAACCTTGGAAGATGCTTCTTCAAGCCGCTCTTTGCGCAGTGACTCCACGACTCGGCACTAGAGATGGTCATACTTGGCATATAGGGTATCGTTTTCTCTTTACGGATGCCCCATTGTCCATCACCACCCTCTCACCCTTCATCCGATTGCTCCTTCAGATTTGGGTTTCCATGCGACGGGCTATCATACGCTCACCTCCCTCATGTCGTGAGGAGATTGAGCGCAAGCCTCTCATTTGGAATGCTGCAGTTCTTGATTCTTCGGTTAATCCACCCCGTCAGCTTGGAGAGAGGACTCACATTGATTGGGCTGCTTGGGACACTGGCCTGTTGCCTCTATGCGGTTGTTTCATGAGACACGTATGCTGGATGCTGATTTTGTGGCAGAACATTATGACATTGGTCGCGGGGTGATAGACAGACTGCTTGAGATTGATTCCGCCGTTCCTTCACAGTGGGATGCAGTCATGCGAGGCACGGTTCAGATGCCTCCCCATTGTGGCTGGGAAGGCCTCTTTGCTCAGAGCACTCTCTTATTAGTTCGTTTAGACACCATGCTGTTCACAATTGATACTGACCAGTCTCAGGGGATTCATGCTAGATTGACATATGATGCCACCTCTCCGCACCTTGTCTTCCCCGGCGCTCGATGGGAGGCCATCAGAGTAGTTGGCTCCCGCGGGAAGCGTCGTTGTGTTGACCCCCGTTTCGCTTCCGCAGATGCTGCACTTTGGAGGCTTTGGGTCTGGGAGGGTCGTGCCCTATCTCAGCTTTATTGGGACCCAGGAGAGTGGCATTGGCCTCACTCTGACCCCACCGGTGCACCTGTATCATTCTTTGAGTACACTGTCAGGATTGGACGGTTAGCATTGATGAGACAGCGACCAGAGCAGCCCACTCGTTTGCGTTTCTGGTTACATTCAGGCCTCTCCCATGCCTATCTGCAGCAGTTTTGGTCTGCCATTTGGGATTTACATGCGGCTCGTTGTATTTCTTTTTTCATGTGGATGATTGCACATGCGGGACTTCCAGTTGGGACTTGGCTAGCTACTGTGGGTCATGATCCGTTATGTACTCGCTGTCCTTTGCGCCTACTTGAGTCAGCTGCACACTGTCTTTGGTCATGCTCAGCTTCCCATGTAGTGTGGCTTGCAGTTTGCTTTCTACTTAGCAGAGCAGGTGTTCAGCATGGATTTCTTACTTGGGGATCTGTCTCATGGTTGATGCCGATGCCCAGCCCGCATCTTTTCTACGAGGGCTCAGACAACGATCCAGCCTTTATGCTTACCTCGACTGGTTATCGACGAGGGACTTTGGCTATGCTACCACAGATTGCTTGGCAGGGGGATTCTCAGACACGTGATGAAGTTTTTTCAGTCATCACTAGTATTACACTATGGAATGTTTGGAGAGCTCGTTGTCTCCACATTCTAAGTGCGGCTCCACAGCTCCTTCAGGATACCCTCACTGCCATTTGGCTGGACATCATTCACACCCTGATTTGGCTGTGGGATTCTTCCTCAGGTACATCTCGAGCAGCCGAGGCTCGCCGATTTGCCTTCCTTCGGCGTTGGGCCCGATCCCCACTCTTCTTCACACTTACAGGTGGCCAGATTACGTGGCATTATGCCCCTCCTCGGTGGTTTCTCCTCCACTCATCACACCGACCACCATGAGATTGTTCTAGTCGAGTTGTCACTATAGTGGCTCTCCTCCTTACATTCAGCTTGTACACCCCACGTGATAGGCTATTTTGGCATCCGCTGGGGATTATATTGTACTCAGTAATATACAGCCCTGACTTTTTCCAAAAGAGAGAGAGAGAGAGAGAGAGAGAGAGAGAGAGAGAGAGAGAGAGAGAGAGAGAGAGAGAGAGAGAGAGACGAAGACGAAGAAGAGAGTTTTATCGCCTAGGAAACTATCCCAAGAGACATTAAAGATCTAGCCGACGAGGAAAGTTGAACTCAAGACCTCGTACAAAGAGAGAGAGAGAGAGAGAGAGAGAGAGAGAGAGAGAGAGAGAGAGAGAGAGAGAGAGAGAGAGAGAGAGAGAGAGAGAGAGAGAGAGAGAGAGAGAGAGAGAATCCACGTGGTAGACGGAGAGTGGTGGAGTTCACTCCTAGAAGCTTTGGCCCCAAACCTTGGCGCCCTTTTTGGTATTTCTTACTGTATTGATCAGACAAAGGTGCAACCACCAAGGAGCTCTGCCTTTGCTTCCGCACACCGGAATGCTAGAGAGGGTCCCCAAGGCTTGTATTTAAGGGCCCTTGGCCCCAAAAGTGATAGATATGAAAAGCCGAGTCCCCAAAAGCATCCGATATGAAAAGCTGATGCCCAAAGGGCTGTTCTACGATTTCTGGGCCTGTCCGTAAGCTCTGCAGTTTGTGGCGCAAAACCGGGATGTCTGTACAACTGCCACATCCTTATTTTTTAGATGTCCTCAATGTTCAATTACTTTAGGCGCTTTAAAACAAGTCCTCTTCAGTGAATTGCCAGGTTGGCACTTTGTGACACCCTCCCCTAGCCTTGTTTTGCAGGTTGTGGTTGTCGGAGGCCTGTGCAGTGGGCTCCCCTTGTTTGGCAGTGGAGTTCTATCGCAATAGCGCAGAGATCTGGTGGCTGCCCATGTTCAAGAGGAGATTTGCTCAGAGTTGTCGACTTGATCGTCATCTGGTTCACTTTTCTGCTAAACCTTCGACAAGTGTTACGACTGTTGGGAGAGACTACTTCTCATAATCTGAGTAACAACCGACATAGAGGCCACATATTTAAGGGTCCCATACTGAAAGCACATTTAAGCCATACGCTATTTACAAGTTTATTACAAATGATAATCAAAAGCATCCAATAATTACATTTGTCCCCAAAAAGCATCAGAAGTTGATTGCCCAGTCCATGGATAGGATGACATGGCCGATGAAGTGGCATGGCATATGGACATGCTGATGTGGCTGATTTTTAGCTCTTTTGGGCACCAGATTTTTAAAGAGATGGCTTTTGGTGCTTTATATGTATCGATTATTGATGTGCTTTTGAGCACTTTGCAAAAATAACATGTGATTTCTAACTTGCTTTTGGGGCCAAGTGCCTATAAAAGAGAGGCTAGGATACCATCAGATCCTAGATTTGCGCAAATGATTGTATTAGATTGGGTGAATAATTGTTACCACAACAATTTTTTAACAACATGAAGGAAAAGTGCCACAGACGCCTACTTGAGGGGCTAGTGCTTGTGAAGTGGAACTCCGGCACTCTGTGGCTCGTCTGTAGTGTATTTTCAAGTTCAATTTGATGTTTTTACATTCAGTTCAGTATTGTTGCAATGTTTTTACTGCTTATGTATGTGGGTGGTTTGTGGGTTGGTGAGTGGTTTGCATCACCCATCTTTTGTAACTGAGTGCCACCGGTGGTTTTTCCCCTATGGTTCGTGGTTATTGATGTATTTTCAGGGGTTTTTTCACTGCCAATTTCGGTTTATCTTGTGATGCCTACAAACTTTGTAAGCTGTTTATGTGATACACAAGGGTCTAAGACCTTGCTTTCTGGCAACCACAAAGCGCGAGAGAGAGAAATGAAATGAGATGAAATGATATATTCATGTCTACAAAAGGCCAAAATGGCATATGAGACCAATCCGTTACAAACTGGTGAATCTGAGAGAGAGAGAGAGAGAGAGAGAGAGAGAGAGAGAGAGAGAGAGAGAGAGAGAGAGAGATCTATTTCAGGAATCCGCCTCTCGCACCTTATACACCTCCAACAGATCCAGGCCAGATTGTCTTGCCAGAAGATCCATTTGTGAAGGAAGTTTACAAACGACATCCTGAGCTCTTATATGAAGCTTATGAGTATGTCTTTCTCAAGCGTGTTCAACCAAAAGCTGTATGATTTTTGAATAGTGTAAACTCATCCAGGCACCTTGAACAGCCCAAGCACTTTTGAGAAGTACCCAGCCAGAAAATTGGCACACCGTATCATGGAGCTTATTGACATGGGGATCCCGAAGGAGAGGGCTACTGAAATTGCTGATGTATGACTTTACAATAGTCGAAAGATATGGAGGAGTGGTTTGTCATTTCTGAGATATCCTCTTCAACATTTTATGAGTTGTCTGACCCTATCCTTGTAATGCAGGGAGAGTTTTGGAATGTGAGGCGTGAGCAGAACTTGGAGTATGATGCTGCAAGGGCTGAGGCCATTGCTGAGGGGAAAAAAGCTCCACCGCCGAGGAAAATGATCAGGCGCATTCAGGAGCGAGAAGCCTTCCACTTGAAGGAAGGTTTACGAAAGCAGAAATTGCAAAGGGAGGCTATGGAGGCTGCTAGAATTCTGGCTGCACAAAGGGTAGAGGAAGACTATGAGGATACCGACGATGATGATTGATTGTGTAGATTTTTGGGGCCTACGTTGTGCTCAACTTTCATTTGCAAGCTTCATCAAACGTCGTGTATGAGCAAGTGGTATTTAATTGTTTCTCTAGTGAGAGTTGAAGAGATAAAATGGGTTACCTACAACAGGTAACCCAGTCAGATTTGTCAAAGCTACGGAGAAAATTGTGAATGCTAAAATGTCCCAAGCTGCTCCTGTCTCAGTGACATTTTTGAGTGCCTTTGTCTACAAGGTATTTCGAGACTATCCTCTTGTGTTTACTTGCTTGGGGATTCTCTTGGCTTGCCTCTTGCTTTGATCTTTAGAGAGGGATACTTGAGTTGGGAAATTTGCTCACGAGGTGGCAATTGGACTACAATTGCAAAGGGTGGCAAAAATGTTGACCCGCTTTGTTGATGGCTCTCTCTTTCTTGAATGTTGCGTTTGATTTCAAGAGTTGGGATCCGCTTTGCATGAGAAAACTGTTTGTAGATAGACGCCTTCGAAGCAATTAAACTAGCTCTCTAATCTCATCTTTCTTCATCTTGCTTGGAGTGCCCTTAGCTTTTTTAGTGGTTGGTGTGTTCTTTTTATTTAATATGCCATTGAATTCTATGAACAAATTTCAAGCCAAGGCTGGGCACTCATAATTTTGATCTTGGTAGCATCCTTGTTCTATAAGCTATACTCCAAGACTTTCCATCCCATGTGTTTACTTGATCCTATGTGCTGGGATTCTCTAGCCATATTGGATCATCGATTCTATTTGAGTTCGCTAAATAGATAGAAACTAGCTTGTCCTTTGCTTTGATCTCAAAGAGATAGATATTTTAGTTCGCAAAATTTGCCAAAGACGTTGCAATTGAATTGCAACTACAAAGGGTATTTATGGATCCATCGTGAAATGGGAAATGCTACTAATTTTTGGGAGGTTCTGATATGATCTAACTTCTGAACTATTTCAATGGGTTGGTCTTTGCTAGAATGTGTATCATGTGCACTATGGTGAGGCAATGGACGATTGGGGCTTTGTGAGATTGTTGCAATTGAGGAAATGCTTCACCAATGGTGGTTGTATTTTTGGTGTTGTGGAATATAAGTGAGCTTTTGGATTCAACCTAGAACTAAAACTAGCTCTTCTCTTTTGTAGGTCCCTCGGGGCCACAAAGCAAACATGCCCATGTACTAGACAAAAGTCAAATGTATACATAGGCATTAGTAACTCCAACGAACTTGGCATATTCTCCTTTTAATATAATCATTTGATTGGGAGGTTACCTTAGATTAGACAATTGGCCTTAGACTAGAATTTTGTAGTAGACTCCATGTGCGAAATGACATTATATTGGAATCTCCAACTCTAGTGTCAAGCACCTTACCTTGACCTTACTCCATTCTCAAGCTCCACTTGTATCCTTTGTGTTGTACGAAATTCCCTCATTGATTTGTAAGTGTATGCCTTGAGCTTCTTGCTCTCGTTTATCTCAAGTATTGCATGTTTCTTTGTTAGATTTTATAACGGATTTCACCTCATTGAAAGGAGTTTTGACAATTTTCCCTTCATTTGCTGAGTGGATATCTACTTTTACTTTGGTACTCCACATGTATTACTATGGTCATTCTCATATGGCTAGAAGCGTCATTGATTGAATGCTCCTTTATGGACATCTTTGCCACATCAATTTTACCTTAGGTAATCTAACTCAAACTTGGATATCTGACTGTGATACAAGTGTGGCACTCATGATATAATGAGGTTGACAAAAAAATGGGGATAAGCTTCTACTGCAATGCATGGGGAAAGTACAAAGAGCTAGTGTCTTCAAGGACATTCTGAGACCTAGTGCCTTTAGGGACTTTCTAAGAGAAGTATTAAACTACATCATGGATGAACTATGTCGTATAAAGGATCTAGTTTGTGCAAGCCCTACAAATGGGGTAGATTATTCATCTTTGAACTATCTTGAGTGGGATACAAAATGATTACTTGGAAAGTATCCTAGGGTAAGCTATGCTTAAGTGTACAACCATATGTTTAAGCATAAATTACACAAGAAGAAGAAAACAAGAAGAATTTGAGAGAGAGAGAGAGAGAGAGAGAGAGAGAGAGAGAGAGAGAGAGAGAGAGAAGGCTCTACACACAAAGTCCTCCCCTCGAGGGGCATAAGAGTCTCCAAATACAAATGACCAAAAACATATAAGATTTCTAAGGTGCTTTCTTTTCCATTAGAAAACAAACATGTGTGAGCTCTACACTACTTAAATATAGAGAAGGTTTTCCACCTAGCTTTCAACCAAAATTTTAAAGCAAAATTGCAAGGTAATTTGAAATAAGACACATTTGTTTGCTATGTAGATGGTTCAAACCCTCAAGGAAGCAATGTCTCTGTTTTGGCACAATGTTTGGAGCTTGCTTTTTCTACAAGTGGTTTTGAATTTTATGTTATAATCTTGAGTAATAAAATCAAAGAATCAATATATTGATCTCCAAGCACAAGAAAACAATTTGACACAGGGGAGTTGTGCAACCTCTTCAAGGTGCATGCTTGGAGAATTGTGGTACTATGGGCTGCACAACGCCATAAGGGCATGCGTTTTTTCTTAAAGGATTATGAATCCCACATTTCTCATAAATGTTGATATTTATTTGATTTGAAAAACTAGCATTCATACTTTGTAATCTTTTAATACAAGAGTTTAGGTAATGGTGCCCAAAAATATTGATGGCCGATTGTAACATTTAATGGCCTAATAACTTTTGTGTAGCGGAAATCAGCATGAACATAGTGGGCATTTCATTAGAATAGCTTCCTAATGAGAATTACAAGAGTGCTTGGGTGGAGAGAGCAACAAAAAGCATAACACCTAATTAGATAGCATCGACAATACTTTCAAAAGAGAGAGAAATTAAGCTATTGACAACAGTTGAGGACCGGATTTGCATGGAGCCGGTCCCCCCTCCAAAAGGCTTTGTATTATAGTTTCTCCCATCAAGAGAGACATTGTACAATACAATTCTTTGTGTTCCTTCAAGACTAGCTAGTGCAATGAAGATGGAAGCTTCATACACTAAGCAAAACACTAAATCAAACACAACTTGAATTATCCCCGTTCTCAGACCCAAGACCTCACACACCTTCGAAGATGGTGAGAGCTAGCAGGGTATGAGAGTAGATTGAGAGGAAGAAGGAGTATCTTACGAGAAAGATGTACATCTCCTCACATTATCACTCATATTAGCATAGCTTAGCTTAGTAATTAGCTTGGTAGAGAAGATGAGCATGCATTGAAGCTTGGCTCTTGGTTGGATTTGCATCCACATGCCAAGAGAGTGTTGATGTAGGCTTCTATCTCACAAGCTTGGAGTAGGTGATGAGCTCTCCATTAAAGCTTGGGAGGAGATAGAGTATTCTTCCTTCACACATGGTCAAGTGTGAGTGTGTGTGTGTCAATGCCAAGCAAAAATCAGCCCTCCCTCTCTCTTGGGCGAGCCCTAGCTGCTAATTAGGTCTGGCTTTTGCCTCATTGGACCTCCCCAGGTCAAACCAATAGGAATTAAGCAGCATAAGTGATAGCCTTCTGACATGGGTCCCCCTTTCCCCTTTTGTGAGAGCTTTAGGTAATTAAATAATTAAACAAAACTCTCATTGGACCCCTTTGTCTCCTGGCCAATAGAAATCAGGCAAGCCATGAGGCTTCTGAATGCTCATTGGACCCTTTGGGAGACTGCCCAATAGTCTTCTAGGAGACTTAATTCTCATTGGTTTCTTTTATTAAATGTTTTTAAATTAATTAAACTACATTTACTCTAGCTTAATTCTCATTGGTCCACTTCAAGGGTCTTCCAATAGGAATTGGGCACACCTTGTGGGCATCTGGCCTAGGGAGCTGACATGTGTCCCTCATTCCCTTTGTGTAAAGGGAGCCTGTGTGTGTGTGTGTGTGTGGCTTTCTCTCTCATCCCCTACCTTTGGGGCTCGCCCCCTCCCATGTAGGGATGTGAAAAGACTTTTAGGGCACACACTAAGCATCCAATTTTCCCTAGGGTTGACCTTTGGACACAACCTTTGAATTTTGGAACCTTAGCATTTTGGAAGTCTTAATGGGCTGAACCTTAGGGTCTTTTTGGCCCATTGTTTCACATGGCTCTTTTGCAGATGGCCCCCCCTTTGGATCCCTATTTTCCCTCCTTTGGATCCCTACTGTGGCCAGTCTGCTAGCTTAACCAATATTCTAGCTTTTTCTCCCTTGGCACTTCCCCACATTAAATGATCAGTTTAATATGAGAAAATCATTTAGGAGAATTAGATATTGATTATTATGACATTACCTCTCTCTTGAAATCATAGTCGTCCTCGACTATGGTGTAGAGAAGATAAAGCATATGCATGAGTCCTTTTCTTAGCGGGTAGAGGATCCCTATGTTACCCTATGACATCATTCCATAATGGATGACTAGTCCATTTGGCGCTTGAGAGCCTGAGGTTGCCGCAAGCATGTCTGCACATTAGTCCTATCAATCTTCCATAGTAGAGTGACAAGCTCTACTTGGTGTTTGGGAGACGTTGTCTCCGCAAACTTGATCTAAGCATGCATACTACTTCATTTTTGTGCACAGAAAAAGAGAAAGAGAGTCTTATAAGACAAAAATTTTGTTCATTTTTAACATTTTGTACATTTGCTTACTCTTGGGAAGCATTGTAAGCATTGACAAGGTTTAGGTTATCCTTTAATTGTATGCCTTGCATCCATCTAGCATCTTCAAAAGGATAATTCTTAAACTTAATAAGATATCGTCGGATAGTCTTACCGCCTCTTAATACCTTGTCTTCATGTCGGAGAATGGACTCGGGCTGCAGCACCTCCTCGTGGTCCTCGATCTCCGGTGGGTCTTCAATAGTTGGTTCTTGAGGTGGCTCTCCTTTGTAAGGCTTTAATAGGCTCACATGAAAAGCATTGTGTATGAGCCAATGATAAGTTGATAGGCCATCTCATTGATTGGCCTAAGAATCTGGAAGGGACCATAATACCTTTTTGCTAGTTTAGCATAATACTTTTGGTGGCCCGTAGGATTCTTGCCCGTTGTGTGCCTTAATCGAGCCTTGGGAAACTTTAACAAGACCCAATCGTTTTCTTTAAAGGCTTGGGCTCTTCTGTGCTTGTCAGCAGCAGCCTTTTGCCTTTGCTATGAGATAGAGATAGCATCCTTAATCTTTTGGAAAGATTCTTGTAGGTCTCGGCTATACTCATCTGCAGCGAAGATCTTCCCATGTACCTTAAGTAGCAAGGGACTTTTTGATCTTCCCTCAATTACCTCGAAAGGTGCTTTTCCTGTGGAAGTATGTACAGTGTTATTGTAAGCATACTCTACTGAAGGTAAGTACTTCTCCCATTGGGATCTTTGATCTACTTCCGTTACATAGGCTTTCAGTAGATCAAGAATGGTTAGGTTAGCTATTTCACTTTGGCCATCAGTTTGTGGATGATAGGCCGAAGAGAAGTTTAGCCTTGTTCCTAAATTCTCAAAGAGACCCTTCCAGAAATTACTGGTCATTCTAGGATCTCTATCCGACACTATGGACATTGGCAAGCCATGGTACTTGAAAATTTGTGAAATGAAGAGGGTTGCCATTTGATGGGCTTTGATAGTCTTTTTGACAGGTATAAAATGAGCTTGTTTACTGAACCTGTCTACTATCGTCCATATTCCCGTATTCCCATGGATAGACTTAGGCAATCCAAAGATAAAATCCATGGATATGCTCTCCCAAGGTGAATTAGGGATTGGCAAGGGTTGAAGCAATCCAAGTTGCTTCCCTCTATCAAATTTTGTCTTTTGACATACCACACATTTGGAAACATACTCGTGTATGTTCACTTTCATGGTAGGCCAATAGAAATATGTTTCAATTCCCTTTAGGGTAGACTGAATCCCTCTATGCCCCGCATATGGGGGAGCATGAGATTCATACATTACTTTCTCACGTAGTGAGTTAGTAACGCATAGTCTATTGCCATAGAGAAGATAACCATCTTGTAAAGTAAATGGTTCTTCTTTCTTCCCTAATGCAAGGGCTGAAATCACATCTCTAAAATCGGGATCAATAGCATACTCATCTATCATTGAAGATAGATCATTGTGAGTTGCTATGGAAACCGCATTCACTCTCGGTCGTCTTGAGAGTGCATCGGCTACTTGATTATGCTTGCCAGCAATGTGAGCAATATGAAAATGAAATTGCGAAAGGAAATTTGCCCACCTCATTTGTTTGTCGGAAAGCTTGGTCTGCGTCATGAAGTACTTAAGACTTTGGTGATCCGTTCGCAGAATGAAAGGAGTCCCCAATAAATAGTGCTTCCATGAGTCTAAGGCATGTAGAACTGCAAGGAGTTCTTTTTCGTATATGCCTAGAGCTTGCTCAACAGGGTCGAGCCTTCGACTCTCATAGCCTATGGCGTGCCCTTCTTGGAGCAGAACAGCCCCAAGGCAATCACCACAAGCATCACATTGGACCTCAAATGGTTTTGAGAGATTCGGTAGTGTAAGCACAGGTTGAGAGATAAGCTTTTCTTTAAGCTTTTCGAAAGCATTGTTCTCCTTAGCAGACCACATATACTTAACATTTTTCTTTGTTAGGTCATGTAATGGTCCCGCAATTCGTGAGAACTTTTCTATGAAGCGTCTATAGTATGCACACATACCTATAAAGCTTCTTAGTTCATGAAGATTCCTTGGTTTAGTCCATCCTTTTATTACCTCTAACTTGGATGGATCCATTTGGATTCCATCTTGAGAGATAATGTGACCTAAATATTGAATCTCTTGCAAGAAAAATTCACTTTTCTTTCGATTAACATAAAGTTTATTCTCTCTTAAAACTTGAAATATTACCTGGAGGTGTTGCTTGTGTTCCTCCAATGAATTAGAGTAGATGATAATATCATCAAAGAACACTCCAGTGAAGGTTCGATGAGGCCTGAACAGCTTCTCCATCAAGCGGTTGAATGTGGCTGGTGCATTAGTCAAGCCAAAAGGCATGACAATGTATTCGTAAAGACCAAATGTAGTACGAAATGCGGTCTTTACAATGTCTTGATCAACTATCCTTATTTGATGATAGCCACTTTTTAGGTCAATCCTACTGAAGTAGGTCGATCCTTGTAGCTTATCAAATAGGTCTTCTACCCGTGGAACGGGAAACCTATTCTTGATAGTGATCCTATTTAGTGCTCTATAGTCGACACACATACGATATGTGCCGTCTTTCTTTTGCACTAATAGCACAGGTGAGCAAAATGGAGATGAGCTAGCCTAACCATGCCCTTCTCAACTAACTCATGCACTTGCCGCATAATCTCCTCTTGTTGAGCTTGAGAAACTCTATAAGGAGGTTTGTTAGGCGGTGAACTTCCTGGAAGAAGTTCAATTGCATGGTCATCATTACCTCGTTTAGGAGGTAGCTCACAAGGGATGTCGTCAATAAAAACATCTTGAAACCCCTTGAGAAAATTGGATAACTCTAATTCCTTTTGGTTGCTTTTATTTTCTTTTGCTAAAGCATTAGGTTCATTTTGAGAATCTTTAACAAAAATCATGTACACGGAAATAGAGCTCTTTATTGACTTGTTGAAAGCTGGTGTATGTACAATGGGGATGGTGTTACCCATCTCCTTAGCATCTATATACATGTCCTTTTCCCTGAACTTAAAGGAGATTCTCCTTTCAGGAAATTTAACATCGGCAGCCAGGCGGTCAAACCATGGTGCCCCTAGGATTACATCCTCATGCTTGAGAGGAGAGATAAAGAAGTCCTCTTTGTCCACATAGCCTTGGACATGAAGCCTCAATTTCCCGATTAAGGGAGTGACTGAAGCTTCTTGCCCCTTGAAGGCACTGTCTGCGGGTAGGATATCTCCCATCTCGTAGGATTGTATGCCTAGCTTGGTGGCTAACTCCATAGATATGAAATTGTGAGTAGAACCAGGGTCAAAGAGAATAAAAGCATCATGTTCTCTTACCTTTCCCCAAGCATGGCATAGAGGAGATCCTTTGTGGTGAGTTTGGTGAATCTCCTCCTCTTGGATTTCAACCAAAGAAGCTCTAGGAGGATCTTGGCGGTTGTTCTTTTGGGGACAAGCGCGGTACGCATGCCCTTGTTCGCCGCACTTGAAACACCGGTTATCCTTACGATAACGCTCAAGCTCTTCAGAGAGAGTTTATTCTTTCCTTTGTAAACTCCCTTCTCTTTAGCTTTGTTGGAATTGCCCTTAGGAGACTTTTGGACATTGTCCTTCCCCTTAGGCTCATTGGAACCCTTGTTTTCCGGGGGCTTATTATTTCTTTTACCCCCCGTTTGGAAATTGATTCGCGAGGCCACCATAGTATGGTGTATTACCGCCGATATGGTACGTGGCCTTTGGGAGTTGACATACTCTGCCATTTCTTCGGTTAAGCCCGCACAAAATTGTTGCTTTTGCTCTCCAAAATCCAACTTTTTGAAGACAGTGGCTTTGAGTTGTAGGTCCCAAAACTTGTCTACATATTTGTGGATGGATTCATTGGGAGAGAGCTTTAAGCTTCGCCATTCGGTGAGTACTTTGTCTTTGGCATCGGTGGCCAAAAACTGCTTCATAATGGAAGCTCTTAAAGCCTTCCATGTTCGTGGAGCTTCACCGTTGGCTCGTAGGCTAGACCACCATTGTTTGGCGGACTTTTGAAAGTGCATAGCTACATGGCGTAGCTTAGAGGACTCCGTGAAGCCCTCATCTCCAAACGCCGCATCGAATTGCTGGATAAAGGCCAAAACTTTGTCTGTAGCACCGAAGGTGCCATCATAGGTAAGGAAAGAGATGCTCTTCCCTCCCTCTTTGAATTTCTTCAGCTTGGACGACCTCTTCCATGCGGCATAGGATTTCCTATGGCCTCTTCTTTTTGATGGTTCAAAAGTTGCACCATCACTTTCTTCAGAAGGTGAAGAATTTGAAGAAGGTGGAGAAGAGGGTGACCTCTTTCTCGCCTTTTTCTTGTCTTGATCTTTGTTGTCTTCACCATAGCTTTCATAACAGGAAGAGGATGAAGAAGATGGAGAAGAGGGTGTCCTCTTTCTCGCCTTTTTCTTCTCTTGTTTTTTATCATCCCTCTTTGAATTATGGCGTGGAGAAGAGTGTGATGGTCTTCTCCGCTTTGGTGGTGATGGAGAGCGTTTAGCCCGCCGTCTTCGTGGAGCCATCTCCGCCGAGGTGGCGGGAGACTCGCTTCTTTCTCGTTCCTTCGATGGAGGCTCTTGAGTTCTCCTTTGGAAGGAGATACATCATCAAGAAGTAAATTCTTGAGCCCTTCATATGGATTCTCTTCTTCTTCCCAAATCGGAGAGAGACCTCTTTTGGTAGTCTCACAAGGAGGCTTCCTAGGTGTTCTCTCGTCATGGTGATGAGCTTGGAGAATCCCGTGAGCACGGAGCTGCCGTTGCACTTCACTTTGGAGAGATGGATTGCCCATGGCTTGTTGAAGCCTAGAAACAAGATAGTTAACAAGCATTGAAGCATCATTAGTAGCTTGCTCATGAGCAAAATCAAAGTTATCAACATTAATTTCACTCTCTTTACTATTGTCAGCCATTCTAACAACTTTTAGGTGTAAACTTTTTAGGTGTACTTTGGCACTTCAAGCCCTAGTTGCTACTCCTCTTTACCCCTTTAGAAAAAGCACTCAAGCTACTGTACCCGCGACTCGAATACCATTAATTGCAAGGAATAGAAGAGAGGGTCTTTCGACACCAAGACAACACCGGCTCCTGTCAAGCTTCTAATAGCTCAATAGTGGTTAAGCCGTAGGCAAGCCCCGTAGGACTCCACTATTAAGACCATAGCTCTCGACGGTGATGCCCCGTTAACTGCACAAAGGCAGGCGCACTGCAAGGCTGAAAAATCCCTATTCTACTTACTCACAGGCAATTAATAATACCAACCATTTGTAGCTAGCTTGAGGACCTCCCTTCTTGAGCAAGAAAAGAGAAACCTTGTGCTCTGATACCAATGTAACATTTAATGGCCTAATAACTTTTGTGTAGCGGAAATCAGCATGAACATAGTGGGCATTTCATTAGAATAGCTTCCTAATGAGAATTACAAGAGTGCTTGGGTGGAGAGAGCAACAAAAAGCATAACACCTAATTAGATAGCATCGACAATACTTTCAAAAGAGAGAGAAATTAAGCTATTGACAACAGTTGAGGACCGGATTTGCATGGAGCCGGTCCCCCCTCCAAAAGGCTTTGTATTATAGTTTCTCCCATCAAGAGAGACATTGTACAATACAATTCTTTGTGTTCCTTCAAGACTAGCTAGTGCAATGAAGATGGAAGCTTCATACACTAAGCAAAACACTAAATCAAACACAACTTGAATTATCCCCGTTCTCAGACCCAAGACCTCACACACCTTCGAAGATGGTGAGAGCTAGCAGGGTATGAGAGTAGATTGAGAGGAAGAAGGAGTATCTTACGAGAAAGATGTACATCTCCTCACATTATCACTCATATTAGCATAGCTTAGCTTAGTAATTAGCTTGGTAGAGAAGATGAGCATGCATTGAAGCTTGGCTCTTGGTTGGATTTGCATCCACATGCCAAGAGAGTGTTGATGTAGGCTTCTATCTCACAAGCTTGGAGTAGGTGATGAGCTCTCCATTAAAGCTTGGGAGGAGATAGAGTATTCTTCCTTCACACATGGTCAAGTGTGAGTGTGTGTGTGTCAATGCCAAGCAAAAATCAGCCCTCCCTCTCTCTTGGGCGAGCCCTAGCTGCTAATTAGGTCTGGCTTTTGCCTCATTGGACCTCCCCAGGTCAAACCAATAGGAATTAATCAGCATAAGTGATAGCCTTCTGACATGTGTCCCCCTTTCCCCTTTTGTGAGAGCTTTAGGTAATTAAATAATTAAACAAAACTCTCATTGGACCCCTTTGTCTCCTGGCCAATAGAAATCAGGCAAGCCATGAGGCTTCTGAATGCTCATTGGACCCTTTGGGAGACTGCCCAATAGTCTTCTAGGAGACTTAATTCTCATTGGTTTCTTTTATTAAATGTTTTTAAATTAATTAAACTACATTTACTCTAGCTTAATTCTCATTGGTCCACTTCAAGGGTCTTCCAATAGGAATTGGGCACACCTTGTGGGCATCTGGCCTAGGGAGCTGACATGTGTCCCTCATTCCCTTTGTGTAAAGGGAGCCTGTGTGTGTGTGTGTGTGTGGCTTTCTCTCTCATCCCCTACCTTTGGGGCTCGCCCCCTCCCATGTAGGGATGTGAAAAGACTTTTAGGGCACACACTAAGCATCCAATTTTCCCTAGGGTTGACCTTTGGACACAACCTTTGAATTTTGGAACCTTAGCATTTTGGAAGTCGTAATGGGCCGAACCTTAGGGTCTTTTTGGCCCATTGTTTCACATGGCTCTTTTGCAGATGGCCCCCCCTTTGGATCCCTATTTTCCCTCCTTTGGATCCCTACTGTGGCCAGTCTGCTAGCTTAACCAATATTCTAGCTTTTTCTCCCTTGGCACTTCCCCACATTAAATGATCAGTTTAATATGAGAAAATCATTTAGGAGAATTAGATATTGATTATTATGACACCGATTTTCGATGGTCACTTGGGCCTATCCTCTCTCCCGCCATCGCGCGCTCTCTGCATCGTCCACAGCCGCATATGCATGCACTCTCTCTCCCTAATTCTTATCCTCACCATCACCCTCATACTCCCTCCCACGCTCTCTGTGTCACCCACAACAGCCCCTTTTTTGCTCTTTCTCTCTTCCTAGCCCATGCTGGCGCAGCAGAGTAACCGGAACCTCTCTCTCTCTCTCTCTCTCTCTCTCTCTCTCTCTCTCTCTCTCTCTCTCTCTCTCTCTCTCTCTCTCTCTCTCTCTCTCTCTCTCACACACACACACACACCCACACCCATCCCTCACCCACTCACTCCCCGGCGCACGCTGGCCCGTCTTTCGCTTCCTCTCTCTCCATCACGCTCGTCGTGAGCAGGCCCCGTGGGTGCATTGGTAAAACACACACACACACACACACACACACACACACACACACACACACACACACACACACACACACACCCCTCGCATACTCTCCCTCTCTCACTCACGCCTCTGTGTCGCCGTTCTCTGCAGTAAGAAACATTATATATATATATATATATATAAATATATATAACACTCCCTCGTTCCCACACACACACTCTCCCGCCTAGACACACGCACACACACGACACACACTCATATATATACACATACATCCACGCACACTCACATACATACACACGCACGCATAAACGCACACACCAACAAAATACAAAAAAAAGAAATTGAATAACATCGACATTGACAAAAGAAAGAAGAAGACCAAATCTTGCGACATTGATACCAAAACAAGCAAAGGCGCCGAAGGCATGCCCCGGCTGACCCCGAAAGTGACGAATGTGCTACACCGACGCACCAGTGAGGCTGCCATTCACCGGCATCGCGTCCACGACGCCCTCTTCAGTAAAAACCGTAGGTTGTCATCATTTTTTTTCCAGTTTCAACCAAACCTTGTAAAAATCCCAAATTTGTAAATTCTCATCTCTCTAGGTGATGGTCACAAAGGCCCACCTAGAGGTTTTTCTTATAATATTTCTCAAGACAAAGCAAGGGTCAACCACCCAGGGCCCATCGCCTTGCTTTGTCTCCCCTGGTTAGATTACCCTAATCACACCAGATTATCCTAATCTAAAGTAGCCAACACCTATAAAAAGGCACTAAGAGGTCACTATCGGAGGGGGTGGGGGCAAGTTCATCAGAGGTCATCACTTGGTAGTATTTTGGTGGGAGGAATTTGCAACATTTGCACCACGAGAGAGGGGATTTAGTGTAGCGATTTTCTTTTGGAAATTTGTACTATGTGAAGAAGCTGTGTCTACATCTTGACTCCAACGCTCGATGCACACACACTCATGTTAGCAAGCTTTTATGTTAGTGAGTCATCTGTAGAGAACGCACCAAGTAGGCTCACTATCTTTCTCTCTATCTCTCTATCACCATGATTTGCCACCTCGTCGGAAATAAGGTTGCCGTAAATATTGCAAGAGAATAATTCTCCCTCACACCCCTGAGGGTTTTCATCACCTTTCTATTCTGTGTGTGTGTGTGTGTGTGTGTGTGTGTGTGTGTGTGTGTGTGTGTGTGTGTGTGTGTGTAGAGTCCGTGATATTTCAAATCACCGTTGTCTGCGTCCTAACCGCTCAAAGCTAGGTGGTGCCCCCTGTTCGCTTCACTGTGACCGGCTTGCGGCGTGCATCGGCTCCCGGCGTTTTAGAGGCCGTTGGGGTCCGTGTCGCATTTTACGCTCGTCATTTGGTGTCCCCACTAAGGAGGGATTCTCGGAAACCTTCAGTTTACAATGCTGAAAGCAACAAACCTCATCAATCATGGACGAATGGCTGAAGGAATTCTCTAACTGGAGAACGACGGAGGAAGAGACTGGAGAAGCACTGACCACCTTCATCGAAGTGCTGCTGCCAGAATACACCATCGTAAACATCCAAGAGGTAAACTCTCCATCTCGTATTACTCGTGCTAACTGCAAGCTGAGAGCATCAGGTGGGAAGGCTATGAAGTGCCATCACTGCTGTCAACCAAAGCATTCTGTCAATGAGTGCCAACAGAGGAAGTGAAGAAAGAACGGTGAGTTTTGCTTTTGAAAACTGCGGCACTCTCACGACAATCAAATTTTCTGTAGCACCAAGTGTTTCTCTCTAATGCTTCAAGAGGAATCGTCAACTACATCAACCACAAAGTCTACGTCTGGAAGCCTAGAGCATTTGGTGGACGCAAGTGGGCCTACACTCTCTCTAGGCCTGGAGAGTTCAAATGAAGTTCGACCACCCAAGCACCGTCGCCGCATGCAGAATGGAAAGCCGATTGTGGTAGACTCTTCTCGCCTAGTCTGTTTTGGACCTAATGTGGAGGATTGTGCGGACTTCTACAAGAGGTAGAAGCATGTGGTGAAGGTGTCACCTCGTCAACACCTGAGGTACTCAACCCTAGTGGTCAAGATCCTTGCCCTACACCTGACATGGATAATAACAATAGGCCAGAAGTATTTCCTTTCTGTTTCTTGCAACACATGCATGTAAACGTGTATATTGATAGGAAGATATTCTATCAGCAAAAGATTGTTTTCTTATTCGGAGCCGAGATGCTTGATGAAATCCTGAGATCTCCACGCCCCATCATCTTGCCCCTTCTGGATTACTACCACTCTTTTGATGTAAGCATCTTTATTCTATTCTAGCTTTGCGATCCATTCTTTATTTTGTTTTAATCTATCCGTCCAACCCTGTAAAAAGCCGCTATGAGCCGCTACTGTCCTTAATTAAAAAAAAAAAGTTTGTAATTTCTTGAGTCACTACCATGGCAAGTGTTTCTTTCCCCATGTTCAGTGGAAAGAAGGGAGAAGATGTCACCACCGACTTTCTGGATGATTTGGACATCGCTTGTGTAGTTTCCAACAAGGATGACGACGCCTCACGGATACGAATTTTTCCTCTACTGATAAAAGTAGAGGCCAAGTCTTGGTACAATGCTTTGCCCCAGGCTACCAAAAATGCATGGATGTGTTACATGCTGCCTTTGTGAAGAGGTTTGGTGGAGGCACAACCTCGGAGAAGCTATGGCAGCTACTGACGGAATTAAAGCAAGGAGGTCTGCTAGAGTATGCCACCTACGAGCCCAAGTTTGTGGATTTGTGGGAGAGATGGGTTGCTTCACTGGAGGAGGGTGAAGGAGCGCCTAATTTCCTAAAGAAGGACCGTTTCATTGCTGGCCTGTGGTCGCCGCTTAAGGAGAAGGTGAAGGGAAGGTTTCCTGCAACGTATGAGTTCGCAGTGGAAGTAGTCCGCCTTAAAGACAAGAAGCTGCGCATGCAAGCAAAAGTCAACGAGTCAGAGGAATCAAGCTCAGTCCGACTAACCCCAATGATTGCAACAGCCGTTCATAGAGCCCAACCAGAAGAGGCATCAGAAGAGCAGCAAGACCTGTTGAGTCACATCACTACCCAACTCGAGAGTTTATCCGTACATCTGGTGCAGCAAGGGCATGCACCCGTCAGAAATCCAGAACAAGGAAGAGGACAACGAAGGAAAAACCAGGAGTACCACTACCATAATTGCGGGGAAGACGGCCATGGTATGTACTACTGCCCACATCCAAGAAGGCAGAATTTCAATAGAGGAGGGAGACAGAATCAGGTCTCTCCGCCAAGGGCAAGACCACCACCACCCAGGCAACCAGGGTCGATTCCACCGGTCCAAATCCTTTGACCACTTGTACAACAACCACAACCACAACCTCTTATTCCACCGCTACCCCCACCACCTGCTGTAAACCAAGCAGTGAGTGTTATTAGCTTGGAATCTAAAGGGAAGGCAAAGGTAGAAGAAATAGTTCGAGAGAAGCACAAAGGGAAAGAAAAAGTAGAATAAGTGGATGCCATGGGAGTAAAGCGTGCCAGGCACGAAGAAGCCTCTCAAAAAGAAGAGAAAATGAAAGGGAACGACGAGTCTAGCAAGCAAGCAGCTAAACCGCGACGGAAGATAGACATCGTGGATTTCTCACTAGGTGAGTATGCTAAACCCTATGACTTAGTTCAGGATGTGTTGATGCATGGCCCGAAGATAACTTGGCCCCAATTACTCCACCTTGCACGAAAGATGAGGAGGCAATGGACGAAGATGGTAAGTACAAGGAAATCAAGACCAAGGATAGCTCAAGCTATCTCTGGGAGGGATCTCGATGACATCCTACCAACTATGGATGCCCACATCAAGGGGCAATGAATCTCAAACATCTACATAGATGGTGGCGCGCAAATATGCGTCATGAGTGAAAGAATGATGCACCATCTAGGCCTAGAGATGAGTAGGCCACCACCCTGCCGAGCCAAAATGGCAAATAATGTAAGAGTGAAATGTGCAGGCATTGTGAATGCGGTCAAAGTAAAGGCATTCAATACAGAAGTGGAGGTAGACATCTTCGTCATGCCACACAAAGAGAAGGGCTACCCTATCATTCTTGGGAGACCCTGGCTCATGGCTATGGAAGCTAAGCAAGATTGGAGTACCGGAATGATCCAGATGAAGGACGCTAAAGGGAAGTCTATATTCTACGACATGAGGACCGAGAAGCAACGCAACATGATCTTGGAGGCTTTAGAAGATGATTCCACCAGTGACTATTCGTCCACCTCAGGAGAAGAGACAACAACAACTGAAGAGAGTGACAATAGCATCAAAGTGATGGGGGTCATCCTTAAAGAACCAAAAAGATTGACACAATCTGAAGCACCCTCGACAAACCGAGAGGAACCATCAGGTACGCAATCCTTAGAGGATACAAGTAAGTTACATCGGATGCTCTCCAATGAGTAAACCGATGAGGAGAGGAAGGAATATGTCTCCATGCTAGGTAACTTCACTACATTGTTCATTGATGGTTATGACAAGATCACAGGAATCACAGTAGTACAACACCGCATAAAACTCAAGGAAGGAAGTAAACTCGTAGTGCAAAAGCTCAGAAGACTTGGGGTAATCCAACAAGAGGCACTACTCAAAGAAGTGAGGAAATTGCTATAGGCATGTTTCATCTACCCCGTCGAAAACTCATAATGGGTCTCTCCAGTAGTAGTCACACCAAAGAAGAATGGCAAGTGGAGAGTCTGTGTCGACTATAAACCTCTCAATGCAGCCACAAAGAGGGATCACTTTCCCCTCCCATTCCAAGATGAAATTTTCAATGAAGTGGCAGGTCATGAGCGCTACACAGTATGTGATGGCTACTCAGGATACTTTTAGATTAGCATTGTGGAAGAAGACCACAAAAAGAAAACTTTCATAACACCTTGGGGATGCTTTGCTTACAGAGTGATGCCTTTTGGCCTCACCAACGCTTCGGCCACATTCCAGTGCTATGTGACCTTTGTCTTCCAACCATACTTTGGAACGTCAATATGGGTCTTCATAGATGATTTTTGAATCCATAGTTCATGCTCCCTCCATTTGAGCAAAGTCTATGATGGCCTGACCAGGCTGCAAACTTTGGGTGGCCAACTCAACGTGGATAAGTGTCACATTGGTGAAAGCAAAGTCACTCTCCTTGGCCATGTAATTTTAGCAAAAGGGATTGAGGTTGATCCTAGCAATATTCAAGCTCTGGTATCTTTGTCATCACCCACCATAGCTAAGCAGTTGGTTTCTTTCCTTCAGAAGGTGAGATACTAAAGTAGGTTCATTCACTTGCTATCTCAAGTGGTTCTCCCTCTACAACAAGTCACCCAGAGGGATGTCTTCTCATGGAGTGAAGAAAATGAGCAGCAATGTACTACTGCAAAAGGACCCCCAAACTTCTTTCATGCGTCCTATTTATTTCTCTTGACGTGTCATGACCCCATCAGAAAAGGGACTCACCGAAGTAGAACACATGGTGCTCGCACTAATGTTTGCTACCACAAAGTTCCGCTCCTATCTACTGCCTAGACCCTTTGTAATTCTGACAATGGAGGAGGTTTTTTCGTATGTAATGCGACACATGGATGTCTCATCTAGGAACTCTAAATGGCTGGTTGAAATACAAGAGTTTGACTACACCATGCAAGTAGAAAACTCCACCAGGGCTAGTTTAGCGGGTATTCTTACTCATTGCCACTATGAGAAGAAGCTGAAGGTCAACACGGAAGCAAAAGAAGAGACACCAATGGTAGAAAGTCCTAAGCTAGAAAGAGCTCACTCTCTTTTCTTTGACGGAGCATACAAGAGAATAGTGGACCGGTTTGCAGCTGGCATAATCATTTTCAATGAGCAATAGGAAAGAGTATTCTCCATCGGGCAGCTATTACTCTCCCACTCCAACAATGAAGCAGAGTATGCAGCTTTAACAATGTATTTTGTAAGGGATTCAGCACCTAAATGTGTTTGGCGATGCTTTGCTTCTGATAAAGCACATAAACGACACTTGGGTTTGCAAAAATCAAGTTTTACTTGGTCAACTACGCCAAGTTAAGGATCTCTTAAGGAAGTTTGAAGCAGTGAAACTATTTCATGTCCCAAGGACAGAAAATCAGGAGGCAGATGCTCTAGCCAAGGAAAGAATACAAGACGTTCCCGTAGGAGCAATCAAACTGAAACTGCCCCTCTTTCAAGCTAGTGATGCTATGCCTGATATCATTAGCTTTCTAGATACAGGAGAATGTCTGAAAGGGTACACTAAAGGCCAGAAACAGTGGCTAGTAAGGAAGGCTACAAGATACTGCCTTGTAAACGACCACTTGTATTGTAAGGGCAAGGATCAGATTCTTAGGCGAGTGCCAACCTCCAGTGAGATCACAGAGGTAATTTCAAGTTGCCATGATGGTGTCTGCGGCGGTCATTTTGCTTTAGATATCACCAGTAGGAAGATTCTACACGCATGATACTCTTGGCCTAGTCTAAACTGGGATGTACATCATTGGTGTAAAACATGCAAGGCCTGTCAAGTGGCCAGTGATTGCACACTAACCTATGAGCCACAGACTCCTATCATCTCATATGGTCCATTTGAGAAATGAAATAGATGCAATCGGTCCACTACCAAGGGCCCAATCTGGAAAACTATACATTCTAGTTGGTGTAGACTACATGACCCGATGGGCAGAAGTAGTAGCCACCACCCGCATTACAGCCCAAGAGGTAGCAAAGTTCATATTTGAGCACATCTGTTGTTGCTGTTTTGGCACTCCTCTTGAGATAACATCAGATAGGGGACCAGGTTTCAGAGGCGATCTGGTGGGAGAACTGATGAAAAATTTATGCATTACACGTCGACATTCCACACCATACTATCCACAGTGAAATGGCCTAGTAGAAAAGGTAAATGGAATGATCTACAAAATCATCACAAAACAGGTGAATAACCACATAGGAGATTGGGATAAACATCTCATGGCTGCTCTATGGGCCTACCGAACGACGTTTCGAACATGATTAGGTTTCACCCCTTTCCATCTAGTTTACGGAAAGGAGGCAATCCTACCCATTGAGGTACAGATAGCCAGCTTACGAGTCATGGCTAGCCAATTACAGCGCCCAATTGTAAATCTCCGCAACCACATCCTGGATCTGGAAAGGATCCAACTAGATAGGGAAGATGCAATCAATCACTATGCAGCACAAGCAGAGCGACGCCGGCTCACCTTCAATCAAGGGCTTAAGGAAAAGGGCTTGGAAAAAGGCATGTTAGTATTGAGATACGACAACAGATTTGACACCAGAAAGGAGAAGAAATTTCAACCCCGATGGGAAGGACCATTCATTGTCAAAAGGCGGTATGACAACGACAGCTATAAGCCAATGGAAGCAGATGGGAGAATTCACAAGACTAGAGTCAATGGATGGAGGCTAAAAAGGTATTTCCTTAGGTTTGATCCAGAGCATGCTAGATATTCCAGAAGAGGGAGAACCCTCCAACTCCACGACTAAAGAATCAGAGGTAGGGCTAGAAGCATGAATGCCTCTAGCCAGACGGGAGGGCTAATGATGGCCGGTTTTCGAAACCGCGATCGCGAGAACCAAACCCCAAGAAAGGGAGAGCATATTACCAAGAAAAAAAGAGAAAAAAAGAGAAAAAGGAGGTTTATTTAACATTCACCACCCCTCTAGGCTTAACCACTGGCAGGGCGCCACCAATTTGGCCACACCTCTCCATTAGCACCTGGGGCCCGCTCTCTCTCCTACTGCTCGGCTCCGCCAACCCACTCTCTCTCACTTACCTTGCCGCTGCACCACCCGGCCCAATGGGCGCATAAAAAAAACGTTTCCTAGATTCCCTAGCGGGCCGCTAGTTTTGTAATATTCACTCTCTCTCTTCCATTATTCTCTCTCTCTCTCTCTCTCTCTCTCTCTCTCTCTCTCTCTCTCTCTCTCTCTCTCTCTCTCTCTCTCTCTCTCTCTCTCTCTCTCTCTCTTCGCTCGTCCATATCCCAGCCCTAGCGGGCCGCCATACTATACCCCCACCTCTTCCCTCTCGTCCACTCCCCCTCGGCTTCACTCTCCTCCCTATCCCCCCCCCTTGTTTTCTTCCCACCGGCGACCACCGGCCTACTACCCCCCCGCCCCCCTATTTTCCCCTTCCATTAGCTCTCACTCTCTTCCTTTGGGTAAGCGGCCCCACAGGCATAGGAGGGAATCTCATATTCTCTCTCTCTCTCTCTCTCTCTCTCTCTCACTCTCAATTCACTCCCCTCTCTCAATAACCTCTTATCCACATCCTTCCCCCCTCACTCACACACTCTCACACCCTCTCTCTCACTCGGTGGGAACCCGCCAAAACACACACTCTCTCTCTCTACAACTACACAACCCCCCCCTTTCTTTCCGTTGACTATACCCCCCCCGTTCTCGCCCTCTGTTGGCTACGGGCCACCCGGGCCTTTCCTTTCTCCCGCCATCGCGCGCTCTTTGCATCGCCAACAGCCGCATATGCACGCTCTCTCTCTCTCTCTCTCTCTCTCTCTCTCTCTCTCTCTCTCTCTCTCTCTCCCCCTAATTCTTATCCTCACCATCACCCTCATACTCCCTCCCATGCTCTCTGTGTCATCCACAGCAGCCCGTTTCTCTCTCTCTCTCTCTCTCTCTCTCTCTCTCTCTCTCTCTCTCTCTCTCTCTCTCTCTCTCTCTCTCTCTCTCTCTCTCTCTCTCTCTCTCTCTCTCTCTCTCTCTCTCTCTCTTCCTAGCCCATGCGGGTGTAGCAGAGTAACCGGAACTCTCTCTCTCTCTCTCTCTCTCTCTCTCTCTCTCTCTCTCTCTCTCTCTCTCTCTCTCTCTCTCTCTCTCTCTATCACACCCACACACACCCATCCCTCACCCACTCACTCCCCGGTGCATGTTGGCCCGTCTTTCACTTCCTGTCTCTCCATCGCGCTCGCCGTAAGCAGGCCCAGTGGGCGCATTGGTAAAACACACACACACACACACACACACCCCTTGCACACTCTCCGTCTCTCACTCACACCTCTGCATCGCCGTTCTCTGCAGTAAGAAACATAAAAAAATTTAATATAAATATATATATATAACACTCCCTCATTCCCACGCACACACTCTCCCGCCTACACACATGCACACACACGGTACACTCATATATATTAACACATATCCACACGCACTCACATACATACACACGCACGCGTATACGCACACACCAAAAAATACAAAAAACACAAACCGAATGACATCAACATCGGCAAAAGAAAGAAGACGACCAAATCTCGCGACAATGACACCAAAACAAGCAAAGGCACCGAAGGCATGCCCCGGCCGACCCCGAAAGTGACGAATGCGCTACACCGATGCACCAGCGAGGCTGTCATTCACCGGCATCACGTCCACGACGCCCTTTTCATTAAAAACCGTAGGTTGTCATCATTTTTTTTCCAGTTTCAACCAAACCTTGTAAAAAATCCCAAATTTGTAAATTCTCATCTCTCTAGGTGATGGTCACTAAGGCCCACCTAGAGGTTTTCCTTATAATATTTCCCAAGACAAAGCAAGGGTCAACCACCCAGGACCCACCGCCTTGCTTTGTCTCCCCTGATTAGATTACCCTAATCACACCAGATTATCCTAATCTAAAGCGGACAACACCTATAAAAAGTCACTGAGAGGTCACTATCGAGGGGGAGGCAAGTTCATCAGAGGTCAGCACTTGGTAGTATTTTGGTGGAGGAATTGGCAACATTTGCACCACGAGAGAGGGGATTTAGTGTAGCAATTTTCTTTGGGAATTTGTACTATGTGAAGAAGCTATGTCTACATCTCGACTCCAACGGTCGATGCACACACACTCATGTTAACAAGCTTTCGTGTCAGTGAGTCATCTCTAGGGAACTCACCAAGTAGGCTCACTATCTTTCCCTCTATCTCTCTATCACCATGATTTGCCACCTCGCCGGAAATAAAGTTGCTGGAAATATTGCAAGAGAATAATTCTCCCTCACACCCCCGAGGGTTTTCATCACTTGTCTATTTTTTTTTTTTTGGTGTGTGTGTGTGTGTGTGTGTAGAGTCCGTGATATTTCAAATCACCCTTGTCTGCGTCCTAGTCGCTCAAAGCTAGGTGGTGCCCCCTGTTTGCTTCACTATGACCGGCTTGCGGCGTGCATCGACTCCTGACGTTTTAGAGGCCATCGATGTCCATGTTGTGCTTTGCGCTCGTCAATACATACTCGCACATAGAGATCTACGTGCACATGCATGTGCACACATGCACACCCACACACACACACACATAGGCATAAGTTGTTTGTACCTCCTCTCAATGCTTTACACTCTCTCCTTGAATGTAACTCCTTGTGATGCTTTGATGATATATCTTGCCCTTGGATTCGAATCTATTACATGGTTAAACCCCTTGATAAGCTTTTGCCATTTAATCTACTCTCTTTTTCACCTTGAAGGCCCCCATGAAGATGGCCTCTTATTTAACATGTTTTTAAGATTTCTAACTCCCTAGGGGAGAACATTTTCTTGGTGAGACCCTAACCTTGTAATTGATTCACCTACCACCAAGGCTTCCTTGGACTTTGAGGAAGCAGTTATTACTACCTTCCATGCCACGTGGTCCTATACAAGCTCCCTTCCCTCATTCCCTTTCTCTGGCAAATCTATATAGCAATGTCACCATTTGAGAATTAACCCCCTGTCATCCCTATACGTACGAAGTCCTTTTCTCTCCTCATCTTAGTAGCTAATTGGATCGATTTTTCCTGGAAGTCAATATTGCAACATAATTTTGTTTTGAGAGTTAATTTTCTGTCCCTTGTTGTATTTAATTGCCACCTTATGGTTTCCTACTCTTCTAGATCAGACTTGAAATGATATATGGATATGATACTCTCCCTGATTGACATAGGACTAACGGTGTGAAATGATATATGGATATGATACTCCCCCTGATTGACATAAAACTAACGGTGTGGTGGTTGCTATTTTCTTCGATGCTTTGTTGCATTTTAAAATGGCATGGTGCATTGGTTTATTTCTCTCCCACAATGACTACTGGATCCAAGCTTTGGTATGTATGCTTGTGATGCATACATCCTCCGTGTTGCTACTATGAAGGTAGGCTAGTCTTGTTTTGTCTCGAAGATGCTTTTTGGATCATGTTTATTGTGTCTTATCTAACTAGTACTACTCTTGTTGCTTCAATGGCTCTTTGTCTACTTTTTGTTGAAAAGGTAGCTTGAAATGCTCAAGGCTATGCATGATGAGGTGGTGGTTGTTAACTAATAATAAATTCCCTGTGTCTACATAAGGTGAGAGATCTCTATCCCTCACTCAACCTTTGGATGTTTTGTTGTTCCTATCTTCCAAGTAAGAGAGAGTGAGAGTGAGTGGAAGAGGGTTTTTGGTGATGCCATCTAGTTGATCTTTGGGAAATTTGGGCTGTATTCCCCTTGTGACCATATGGAGATTGTGGAGGGAGATTCTTCTTCGCATGTCTTTTATTGAAAATCTTATTTTCTTGTGTTTACTTAGATTTTGGAAATATTTTGTGATGGTCTTTAGCTATGGTTTTTGTTTAAACAAAGGGGGAAAGCACTGCTTGAATGGTTTTTTTCCTTGTTGTGATTGGGGATACTAAATCTTTACCTCACTAACTGGTTCTAGAATCCTTATCATTGTAATTCTTGATTGGGTTGGTAATTGGTCATGATGCTTTGTACTAATAACCTGATTTTTCTTCTCCTATTGATTTAGACATTCCAATTTTTTCTAAAATAAGGCTATTTATTAGATGTTGCTCTAGTTGTTGGTCTATAGAATCCGATGTCTAAGGTGGATTTTGGATCTCTCTCTCTCTCTCTCTCTCTCTCTCTCTCTCTCTCTATCCCTATCCCCCCCCCCCCCCCCCCCCCCAACACACACACACACACATGATGTGTACATTCCCCCTCCACTTGGTCATCTTCTTGAGTAAGCTTTCATTCATTCACATTCAAAGGTAGCACTAATCACTAGGTACCCCTAGATGCACTCCAATGATCTCTTATGATGGTTTTGATACTACACTGAGAGAATGTGGAATTTACTCGATCAATTGACTTTTGAATTTAATGTTCAAAAATAAAGAGAGGACTTAGATCCTTTTTTTAAACTCACTCTAGAAGCAAGAGATACTATACATCAAAGATTATTTTTATTATTTTCACAAAAGAAAATATAGAGTTTTAGTGATATTTTCTAAACACAACATAAATTTTTTAATGACAGATTTAAGTAGTAAAGCTTAAAAGAGTTGAGTAATAAACCTTTTAATGTTGGCAAAAATTTCTCACAAATGCTGACATTTGTTTCGTTTGTAATGATGACCAAACACACAGCGTACGTACGCATGTGCACGTTGGTGCAACCAAAGATGGTCAATGCTTGAATGGTGCAAAGTAGGGCTAAGGGTGTACACAAGTACCAGCTAGAGTGCTAAAGTAGGTGTAAGGGTCCAGAGGAGCTAGGGATATCTCAAAATGTATGTTTTTGGTGGTTTTCTAGGCTAGAGGGGGCCCCATGGTGGGCTAATCATATTGTATGCTGAAGGTGTCCAAGGCACTGGGAATATGTGGGAGGCTGTGGTTCTCAAGGTGCTTTCCAAACCAGTCTAGACGGCTCCTCAATCAGAGCTACGGTGTGCGATGTTACCATATACATGCGGTAGTGATGTGTGTGAACACACTTAGGACCGTTGGGGCATTTCTTCCCTCACTAGGAGGGTTTTCCCCCGTGCATTGTATATACGTCCATCACTCTAGGGCTATCTTATATTTCCATTGCGCACTAAGTAAAACACTCTTTGTTGTGTGCCTTGAGCTTCCTTCATCTTCTCCAAGCTGTGTGTGTTTTCTTGCAACCCTAATCCAACAATTGGTATCATAGCAAGTTGCCTCATCTCGGGCATAGTCGCCAACAGCTCCAACACACGCCTGCTCACTTTCTTCAATTTTTGTGAGCTTTGGCGAGCGTTTGTAGGTTGACGAATATTTTGGGAAAGCTTGTAGAGCCATGTCTAATGAAATTTTTGATTCAGGCTCATTTCGACCACCATTTCCACTACAGCCAATACCGTGCAGGCTATTTTGTCATTTTGTGCAAAATTTCTTTCAGTGCCATTTTTTGCATAACAGGTTCCTTATAGTCTTCTATAATTTGTGCTATATAGCATGTGTTTTTCTTGCTCTATTTCTCCTCTTTTTGGACAATTCTCACAAAAGGTGCAACATTCACCATGGTTGACAACCCGGGGCGGTCACTTTTTAGAATGTGTATGATATCACATGAGTTAACCGGAGAGGATTATTAAAAGACCAAAATGTATGAAAATGTATACATACAGAGGGGGGCCCGGGGTTTTTTTAAATAGGCTCACATTGTAAGTATAGTATGTATATTGGGGTATTATTAATTACCTCTTGAACGCACGTGATATAGGGGTCTTTTGATAAGTGACTCCCCCGGGGTAGACAAAAACACAGATATGTTCAAGATGTTTGCTGCTGAGGACAGATTAGATGGGGACAATTATCCTATATGGACTTACATGATGCAACATATCCTTGTGACAAAGGGCGTTTGAAACATTCTGAAGGGCATTGATGTACATCCTAGTTCTTAAGATGTAGGCGATGTTGAGGATGTTGGAATTAGGGTTGCAGGGAAACACACCCAGCTTGTAGAAGATGAAGGAAGCTCAAGGCACACAACAGAGAGTGTATTAATTAATGTGCAATGGAAAGATAAATAGCCCTAGAATGAATGGGCGTATATCCAATGCACGGGAGAAAAAACCTCTTAAGAAGGGAAAAAATGCCCCGACAGTCCTAAGTGTGTTCACACACATCACTACCACATGTATATGGTAACAAAACCCCCCTGGAGTGATGCGCTGAACAAGAGCTGGCCCATGAGTAAAGGGAAGTGCCATACCATGAGGAAATGATCAATCCACAAAGGGGAGTAAGCCCCAAGTTTTGTGGAAAGCTTCGAACTTCTCACGAGACAATGCCTTTGTGAAAAGATCTGCAAGGTTGTCCTGTGTTGGCACATAAGCCAAGCTGATCTCTCCTGCTGAGAGCCTCTCCCTGACATAGTGGTAATGCACCTCAATGTGCTTTGTGCGAGCATGAAAAACTGGGTTCCTCGCAATTGCCAATGCGCTCTGACTGTCAGTGTAGATAGTGTTGGTAGTGTGCAGTCCAACACCCAAATCAGCCATAAGGCGTCTGAGCCATACACACTCAATCGTAGCTGTGAAGACATCCTTGTACTCAGCCTCACAACTAGAAGTAGGTTTCTTCTTGCTCAACCATGATATACATGAACTGCCAAGCATGAAACAAAAACCACTTGTGGACACTTGCGTGTCAAAACAACCAGCCCAATCTGAGTTCGAAAAAGCATGTAAGTCTGGCGGTAATGATCCCCCCTTGGGATAAAACAAGCCAAGATGTAAAGTGCCACTCAATTAGCGAAAAATCCTCGTGACAACCTGCAAATTCTTAGACCCTGGGCTATGCATAAATCTGCTGACCTGTGAGACTACAAACTGAATATCTGGCCTCGTGTTGCATACATAAATGAGGCATCCAACAGCAGTTTGGTAAAGAGTGAAATCTGCAGGATCACCAGCATCATGAAGACTCAATTTCAAACCTGTTTCCATGGGAGTGGCAATAGGTTTGCAATCCTCAAGTCCAAACTTATATAGCAATGTCTCTATGTAAATTTTTTGACACAAGGAAATACCACCATCACACTGCTTAAATTGTATATCCAAGTAATGCTGCAACAACCACAAATCTTTCATCTTGAAAGTAGCATTCAAACCAGAGTTAAATTCAGCAATATGTCTCTCATTTGGTCCAATGATCAACAAATCATCTACATAAACAACCACAATGAGAAGTACATTACCCTGACGCTTTACATACAATGTGCTTTCTGTCGGATTGTTATAAAAGCCTTGTTTGACCAAATGAGTGTCATGAAGCCTTCTTATACTAAGCACGAGGAGATTGCTTCAACCCATACAGAGCTTTGTTACATTTGCACACCTTATCCTCTTGTCCTTTTTTGACAAAACCGTGAGGCTTCGTTACATAAACTTCCTCAAATATGTCACCATTCAAGAAAGCAGTAAGAATGTCTGACTGATGTACATCCCAACCAAAATGAGCTGCCAATGCACATAGAAAATGCACAATAGTCATACGACAAGTGGGAGCAAAAGTCTCTTCATAATCTATGTCTTTTTGTTGTGCATAACCCTTTGCAACAAGTTGAGCCTTATAGAGATCAATCTCACCATCTGGCTTGTGTTTCAACTTGTAAACCCACTTTCTACCAATGGCATTCTTACCAGGAGGCAAATCACATAAAGTCCATGTGTCATTTTCTATAAGTGCATCATATTCTGATTGCATGGTAGCCATCCAATTTTTCGAATTCTATGCTTCATCAAAAGATAAAGGTTCCTCAACTTCATGTAGGCTAGACACAGCCAAAGCATAACAATCTGAATGCATAAGATGCATGGTGAGAGCCGTATGCACTAGCCATTTAGGCATACCTCTAGCCTCCTCATTTTCAGCCCTTTCCTCATCAAGTACATCATGTACATCTGCATCAGTAATAGGCTGATCTGTAACATTTTCAAAAACCCCCATAGGCTATACATTTGCCTCATTGGAATTCCCCTTCGTACTTCCACCACCGAAAAGAGGCAACAAAGTGTCATAAATGTCTTGTGAGCTTACATTACTGTCTCTAGTACATGACAGCAAGGGCTGAATAGAATCTTCCACAAACACAACATTCCATGAAACCAGAATATGCTTTGTTTGTGGATGATACAACCTGTAACCTTTGCTTTCAGCACTATAACCAACAACAATACATTTGATAGCCTTATCATCCACTTTTTTGCACTGTTTTTGTGGCACCAAAGCATATGCCAAACAACCAAAAACACGCATGTGCTCAATAGAAGGCTTTCTATCATTCCATGCTTCATATGGAGAAATAGACTGCAAAGATTTCGTAGGACACCTGTTTAGTACATAAGTGGCACACATGATGGCCTCAAGCCAAAAAGAAGTGGCAAAGCTTGACTTTTGACCATACATAGTACCACTTTTGTAAGTGACTTGTTTTTCCTCTCAGCAACACCATTTTGTTGAGGCGTATAAGGCACTATGCATTGGTGTTTTATCCCACGACTAGCCAGAAATGCATTAAATTCATGAGACATATACTCCCGCCCTCGATCGGAACGGAGGGTGCCCATAGTACATTTTGAGACATTTCAGCCATAACGAGAAATTGTTTGAAGCACATAAAATCTTTGGACTGTTCTTTAAGCGGAACTACCCATGCATGCCTAGAGTAATCATCAATGAATGTCACAAAGTAAAGGTGATTTCCCAAGGACGGAGTTTGCATGGCCCACAAACATCACTATGCACAAGCTGCAACCTGCATGTGACCCTAACTGAACCATCCTTTAGAAACTTCAAACGTTGCATCTTACCCAAAATACAAGCTTCACAAACATGTTTGACAAGTGCTTTAAGAGGTGGCAGAGAAGCAACCATATCAGATTTCTGCAAACGCAGCAAACTGGCAAAATTCAGATGACCAAAACAAGCATGCCAAAGTTTTGCATCTGCAATAGCCTTTGAATCCAAAACTGCATTTGCAAAATTCTACCCACACTTGTCATACAAAGTGAGCTTATATAGCCCATGGATTTAAATGCCGGATGCAACAATTTCATCATGTAAACTGAGATCATATACTGTACATCTGTCATCCACAAATTTGACTACAAGACCAAGTCTAGCAAGTGCGGATACAGACAAAAGATTCTTCTTGATCCTAGGCACATAAAGTGCATCAACAAGTGTGAAAGAATTTCCATTTGTAGAATTAAGCACAATGTTTCCAACTCCCTAAATTAGATAAGAGGCATTGTTGGCACAAGTGACTGAGTTCCCATGAGGGACAAACTCAAGAGAGGTGAACAAATCACGATGTGAGGTAATGTGCCTTGTAGCACCGCTATCAAAATACCACACATGTGAATATGCTTTAATTGACACGGATGCATCATGAACAACAGGATTATAGGTACACTCTGCACTAAAAGCCCATTTTGCATCAACATCAGCATCACAGTCTCCTTTCACAGAAGACTCAACAATAGCTGCATTTGTAGTGGAACCAACATTTACAGTGGAACCACCCTCTTTCTTCTTAGCCTCTTTGGCCTTTAATTTAGGAAACTGCTTGATCAAGTGATCATTAGCTTTACAATAATGGCAACACATCTTCTTTTTTCCCTTATCGCCAGAATTTCCAAATGAATTGCTAACAGTATAAGCATTAGGAACATGTAATTTTGCACTCGTAGAAGAACCATAAGAAGTGACTGCATTGTAGTTACCACCTTTCTTTGTGCACCAATAAAAGCCTGTTCAACTGCGTGCTCTCTAGTCTTGTTTTCTTTTGGAAAGTGACTCTTGCAACAACAATGTGCATAATGAATCAAACTTGACAACTCCAGGATTTCCTTGGGTCATAAGTCTCCAAGTAATAGCAAAAATCTGGTAAGAATCTGGTAAGGCATCAAGAATAGTCTGCACAAGGGAACTGTCTGGAATGACTTCACCTGCAGAAATAAGTTGCTCATTGATATCCTTGATACCAGCAAGGAAAGTGTCCATATCATCTTCGTTCATGCATAATCTTTGACTCCATCTCTTTACGCAGCAATGCAATTTTTGCCTCATTGCAGCTTGCATAAAGACCAGCCAGAATATCCCAAGCCTGTTTTGCAGGTTTTGATGAATAAATGTGAGGAGTAATGGTGCACTTCACAGACAATTCAGTCAATGCATGAGCCTACGCATCCTTTACATTCCAATGAGCTTGTTCTGCCGTAGGCAAAACAACTCTAACAGCAGCAATCCTTGTAGCAAGACCTACAACATCCTCAACATCGCCTACATCCTCGGAACAAGGACGTACATCAATGCCTTGCACAATATTTCAGACACCCTTTGACACAAGAACGTGTTGCATTATGTAAGCCCACATAGGGTAATTGTCCCCATCCAATCTGTCCTCAGCAACAAACATCTTGAACACATTTGTGTTGTTGTCAACCATGGTAAATGCTGCACCTGATGTGGAAATTGCCCGAAAAGAGGAGAAACAAAGTGGGAACAACATGTGCTATATAGCACAAACCGTAGAAGACTGTAAGGGACCTGTTATGCAAAAAACAGTATTGACAAAATTCTGCACAAAATGACAAAATAGCTTGTGTAGTACTGCCTGCAGTTGAAACGGAGGCCAAAATGAGCCCGAATCCTAAAATTTTTGTCGACCTGCAAACGCTTGCCAAAGCTCATTGAAATCAGAGAAAGTGAGCAGGCGTGCACTGGAGCTGCTGGCGACTAAGCCCGAGAGGAAGCAACCTGCTCTGATACCAATTGTTGGAATTAGGGTTGTAGGGAATTGCACACAGCTTGGAGAAGACAACAGAGAGTGTATTACTTAGTGTGCAATGGAAAGATAGATAGCCCTAGAATGAATGGGCGTATATCCAATGCACGAGGGGAAAAACCTCCTAAAGAGGGAAAAAATTCCCCGATGGTCCTAAGTGTGTTCACACACATCACTACCACATGTATATGGTAACAGAGGATGTTGCACATTTTGGTGGCAGGGTTGCCGCTGCCAGCTCGTTGGGATGTAAAAGATGTGCAGGCTCATGCATTGATTGCATTCTGTGTGAAGTGCAATATTACTCCTCACGTTCGTTCAACAAAATTTGCAAACATGCTTGGGATATTCTGGTTGGTCTTTATGCAAGTCACAATGAGGCAAAAATTGCATTGCTGTTGCATAAAGAAATGGAGTCAAATAATATGCATGAGGAAGATGACATGGACACTTTCCTTGCTGGTGTCAAGGATATCAATGAGGAACTTATTTTTGTAGATGAAGTTATTTCAGATAGTTCCCTTGTGCAGAGTGTTCTTGATGTCTTGCCATATTCCAGACTTTTGCTAGTACTTGAAGACTTATGACCCAAGGAAATCCTGAAGTTGTCAAGTTTGATGCATTATGTACATTGCTGTTGCAAGAGTCACTTTACAAAAAAAAAAGGGTGTAAATAGCGTGCAATTGAACATGCCTTTATTGTTGCTCAAAGAAAAGGTGGTAACAACAATGTAGCCACTTCTCATGGTTCTTCTACGAGTGGTAAATCACTTGTTCCGAATGCTTCTACTGGTAGAAATTCTTCCGAGAATTCTAGTAAAATGGGAAAAAAGAAGACGTGTTTCCATTATTGTAAAGCTAATGATCATTTGATCAAGCAGTGTCCTAAGTTGAAGGCCAAAGAGGCTAAGAAGAAAGAGGTTGGTTCCACTACTAATGCTGGTTCCAATACAAATGCAACTATTGTTGAGTCTTCTATGAAAGGAGAGTGTGATGCTGATGTTGATGCAAAATGGGCTTTTAGTACAATGTGCACTTATGATCCTTCTGTGCATGATGCATGTTGGTCAGTTGTTGTAGATGCTCAAGTGTGGTACTTTGATAGAGGTGCTACAAAGCACATTACCTCTCATCGTGACTTGTTTACCTCTCTCAAGGATGTTTCCATGGGAATTCTGTCACTTGTGCCAGCAATGCCTCTTATCATGTTAAGGGAGTTGGAAAGATTGTGCTTATTGCTTCAAATGGCAGTTATTTCACACTTGTTTATGCACTTTATGTACATGGGATCAAGAAGAATCTTTTGTCTATATATGCACTTACTAGACTCAGACTTGTAGTCAAATTTGTGGATGACAGATGTACATTACATGATCTCAGTTTCGATGATCAAATTGTTGCGTCTCGCATTTTATGTCGTGGCCTGTATAAGCTCACATTGTATGACAATTTTTCAAATGCGTTTGTGGATCTGAGGCAATTTCAGATGCAAAACTTTGACATGCACGTCTTGGACATCTGAAATTTACCAGTTTGCCGCATTTGCAGAAATCTAATATGGTTGCTTCTTTGCCGTCTCATGAAGCACCTGTCAAACATGTTTGTGAAGGCTATATTTTGGGTAGATGCAGCGCTTGAAGTTTCCAAAGGATGGTTCAGCTAGGACCACATGCAGGTTGCAGCTTCTGCTTGTGGGCCCATGCAAACTCCTTCCTTGGGAAATTACCTTTACTTTGTGACTTTCATTGATAATTACTCCAAGCATGAATGGGTATATCCACTTAAAGCAAAGTCCAAAGTATTTATGCGCTTCAAACAATTTTTGGCTATGGCTGAAAATGTCTTGAAATGTACTATGGGCACCCTCCATTCCGATCGAGGGGGGGAGTATATGTCTCATGAATTTAATGTATTTTTGGCTAGTCGTGGGATAAAACACCAATGTACAATGCCTTATACGCCTCAGCAAAATGGTGTTGCTGAGAGGAAAAACAAGTCACTTATGAAAATGGCACAGTGTATGATAAAAAGTCAAGCTTTGCCGCATTTGTTTTGGCTTGAGGTCATCATGTGTGCCACTTATGTACTTAACATGTCCTATGAAAGCTTTGCAGTCTATCACTCCATATGAATCATGGAATGATAAAAAGCCTTCTATTGAGCACATGCATGTTCCTGGCTGTTTGGCATAAGCTTTGGTGTCACAAACACATTGCAAAAAATTGGATGATAAGGCTGTCAAATGTATTTTTGTTGGTTATAGTACTAACAGAAAAGGTTACAGGTTGTATCATCCGTAATCAAAGCATATCATGGTCTCACAGGATGTTGTGTTTGTGGAAGATTCTATTCAGCCCTTGCTGTCATGTACAAGAGACAATAATGTAATCTCAAATGACATTTATGACATTGTTGCCTCTTTTCAGTGGTGGACGTTTGAATAATTCCAATGAGGCAAATGTACAACCTATGGGGGTTTCTGAAAATGTTACAGATCACCCTATTACTCATGCAAATGTACATGATGTACTTGATGAGGAAAGGAATGAGAATGAGCAGGCTAGAGGTATGCCAAAATGGATGGTGCATACTTTGCGTGATAGTAAATTGGATGCACCTTTGTCTAGTCATACTCGTTCAGGTTCTCGCCATGCATCTTATACATCAGATTGTTATGCTTTGGCTGTGTCTAGCTTACATGATGTTGAGGAACCTCTATCTTTTGATGAAGCACATAATTCAAAAAATTGGATGGCTGCCATGCAATCAGAATATGATGCACTGATAGAAAATGACACATGGGCTTTTTGTGATTTGCCTCCTGGAAAAAAGGCCATTGGTACAAAGTGGGTTTACAAGTTGGAATGCAAGCCGAATGGTGAGATTTATTGCTATAAGGCTTGACTTATTGCAAAAATTTATGCAAAAAAGAAAGGCATTGAATATGAAGAGACTTTTGCTCCCACTTCTCATATGACTAATGTGCGTTTTTTATGTGCATTGGCAGCTCATTTTGGTTGGGATGTACATCAGTCAGACATTGTTACTGCTTTCTTGAATGGTGACATATTTGAAGAAGTTTATGTAACGCACCCTCGCGGTTTTGTCAAGAAAGGACAAGATGATAAAGTGTGCAGATGTAAGAAAGCTTTATATGGGTTGAAGCAATCTCCTCGTGCTTAGTATGAGAAGGCTGACACTCATTTGGTCAGACGAGGCTTTTGTAATAGTCCACTAGAAAGAACATTGTATGTAAAGCGTGAGGATGATGTACTTCTCATTGTCGTTCTCTATGTGGATGATTTGCTGATCAGAGGATCAAATGAGACATATTGCTGAATTTAAGGCTGATTTGAATGCTACTTTCCAATGCAATATTTGGGGCTGTTGCATCATTACTTGGGTATACAGTTTAAGCAATGTGGTGGTGGTATTGCCTTGTGTAAGAAAAGTTACATAGAGACATTGCTATGTAGGTTTGGACTTGAGGATTGCAAACCTATTTCCACTCCCATGGAAACAGGTTTTGAAATTGAGTCTTCATGATGCTGTTGATCTTGCCGATGTCACTCTTTACACGAACTTCTATTGGCTACCTCATTTATGTATGCAACACGAGGCCGAATATTTCATTTGCAGTCTCACATGTTAGCAGATTTATGCATAGCCTAAGGTCTAAGCATTGGCAGGTTGTCGAGAGGATTTTTTTGCTACTTAAATGGCACTTTACATCTTGGCTTGTTTTATCCCAAGCGGGGATCATTGCTGCTAGATTTACATGCTTTTCGCACTCAAATTGGGTTGGTTGTCTTGACACATGAGTGTCCACGAGTGGTTTTTGTTTCATGCTTGGTAGTTCATGCATATCATGGTTGAGCAAGAAGCAACCTACTGTGGCCACTTCTAGTTGTGAGACTGAGTACAAGGTAGTCTTCACAGCTACAATTAAGTGTGTATGGCTCAAACGCCTTATGGTTGATTTGGGTGTTGGATAGGAAACTGCCAACACTATCTACATTGATGGTCAGAGAGCATTGGTAGTTGCGAGGAACACAATTTTTCATGCTCGCACAAAGCACATTGAGGTGCATTACCATTATGTCATGGAGAGGCTCTCAACAGGAGAGATCAACTTGGCTTATGTGCCAACACATGACAACCTTGCATAACTTTTCACAAAGGAATTGTCTCATGAGAAGTTTGAAGCTTTCCACAAAGCTTTGGGCTTACTCCCCTTTGTGGACTGATCATGTCCTTAGGGCATGACACCTCCCTATACTCTAGGTGCCAGCTCTTGTTCACCGCATCACTCCTAGGGGGGATTTTTTACCATATACATGTGGTAGTGATGTGTGTGAACACACTTAGGACCTTCGGGGCATTTTTTCCCTCACTAGGAGGTTTTTCTACCCGTGCATTGTACATATGCCCATCACTCTAGGGCTATCTTATCTTTCCATTGCACACTAAGTAAAACACTCTCTATTGTGTGCCTTGAGCTTCCTTTTTCTTCTCCAAGTTGTGTGTGTTTTCTTGCAACCCTAATTCCAACATGCGAGATATCTCAATTTAAAGGCGTTTTGCTGATCCTTGTCGGATTCGACGGGCGCATATGGATCATTAGAGCTGATTTGGGTGGATATGCTTGAAGTCTTGAATTGTGGTGAATGTGGCCTTTTCGGATTGTCAATTGGAGTTCAAATGGGCAAATTATGGACCGATGAAGTTTTCAAGGGGAAAAATCTTGGTGTGTTTTGACCGCCTCAATAGGCATGCCGGCATGAATCATTTTGGGCTAGCCAAGGCTTTGTTGGGATTCTGGCCAACTGGCCGGACATCCCACTTACTACTAACCCATCTACTAACATAACCATGTATACACTTATTCTTTAATACAATAGAATAAGGAGCTGCAATAGGATAATGTTGCTATGCGCTCCACCCAAAGCAGGTCTCTCTCTCTCTCTCTCTCTCTCTCTGTGTGTGTGTGTGTGTGTGTGTGTGTGCTCTCGCACTTGCACTCGTACACGCTTCCCACGGCTCCTTCAACTAGTATCAGAGCAGGCTGGCTGTCTTTGCGTCTACATGCGTGCACTTTCAAAAGTGCAAACAGATTTTCAATTTCGGCATTGGAAAATTCAGCATTCTGAGAGTGTTTCCAACAGGTGTCCTGTAGGTTTACCCCCCTTTCGAAGCTGTTTGTGCAGTCGAAAGCTTCATCCGAGCTACGCTTCAGAAGTTGTATTTGTCAACTCCACTTTTGCTACAGCTACAGGTACAGGTTCAGGACTCAGGTGCAGGTTGTTCAAAGACTATTTTGGGATGGTATATAGCCATTTTATGGCTATTATGTGCTATTGAGACGGTGTTTATGGGCTGATTAGGAGCACTTTTCGGCATCAACATTGTCTCGGATTTTTCAAGCATCCATCTCCTCACAGGTTCTTGCATACATACAAGACATCCAGGTTTCTTACAAGTTGCAGTGTTTAGCATCATCACAGATTTCAGTGGGAGTATTTGATGCGGATATGCATTGTTTTGGCACTTTTGATAGTGCTTGAGCTCTTTTGAGAGCGGTTTTACTCCCCGTAGGGATTTGTTTACTGCTTGCACATTTTGTTTGGCTTGTTTCTGGCAGTCTCAACCTTTTTTGAGACTCGGTTCGGAGGCCCTTTCTGAGACTGGGCTGGTTCCTTGTCTGCATAACCTTTTGTGAGGGTCGATAGCATGAGGTTTTCTTGAGCTGGGGGATTCTCGAATGTTCTTTTGGTGATACAGGTTGCTGGAGTACCCCTTTTTTGTGGCCTCGTCATAGGACATGTATAGAGAGGGCTAGGTGCATTTGACGCCATGTTGGTAGTCTTGGGTCAGCTTTTGACTTTTTATGCACAGTTAGTGGTTGATGAACCTATCTTATGCTTTGAGAGCATTACTTTTGATGCGTTACTGATCTCTTATGACAGTTTTGGATTGAGATTTTGTCAGTTTTTCTGGGGAAACTCTATTGAATTTTTCTCAGAATTACCAGTGTTTATTGCCATATTATCTTTAGCTTGCAGTCGTGTTATGTAGTGGTGAAAAGGATATTTACAATATCCAAAAATTTGGTGGGACGAATTTTTCTATCTGGAAAGAGAAGATTCAAGATGTTCTTATACAAAAAGGCAAGCTAGATCCTATCATGGAGCGCTCAGAGGGTGAGTATACAGATGTTGAGTGGGAGAAACTTGATGCTAATGCCAAATCTGCCCTCCGTTTGCATTTGGCCGAGTCTGTGTACTTTACTATAGTTGGAGAAAGAACTGCTAGAGATGTATGGGATAAGTTGTGTTCCAGTTATGAGAACAAAAGTTCCACTAATAAGGTTTTCTTGATGAAGAAGCTGTTTGACCTTTGTATGAAGGAAGAGGGCACTATTTCTACTCACTTTAATGAGTTCAATATCATTTTCACTCAGTTGACCACTCAGAATTTGGTCTTCGATGAGGAAATCAAATGTATCTTCTTGCTATGCAGTTTACCCTTGTCTTGGGATACGTTATGTACTGCGATTAGAAACTCAGCACCTAGTACTAGTCTCGTGTATAATGACATCCTTGGGAGTCTGTTTACCGAGGAGATTCGCAGGAAAGCTCTCGAAGGCAAGAAGGATGGTGATGCATATGTTGCTAGTGATAGACAGAGGGGTCGCACTGAAAGTCGTGCCAAAATCAAGGAACGTGGGGGCTCATGCAGTATGTCTTGGGGTTCTATGTGTAATGTCAAGTGCTATCACTGCAATAAAAAAGGGCATGTGAAGAAGGATTGCAAGAAATGGCAGCAAAGCAAGAAGGATAAACAATCCGTTGAAACTTCTAAGTCTGATGATTCAAACAAGGGCAAAGCAAAGTTAGAGGAGATCAATGTGCTAGAGTCCCCAAATGCTCCTATTGGAGAGACTCTTCCAACGGTTTTTATGCCACTTACCTCTAATGTGGTCTTCACAGCAGATCTACCTATCGAGGCTCTTGTTACAGATGATGCATAGTATGCACATAACTGGATAGTAGATTCTCGTGCGAGTTTCCATGAGACACCACATAGAGAGTGTTTCTCTACTTATTCTCACTCTTGTGGCAAAGTGAGACTTGGTGATGCTTATGAACTAGACATCAAGGGTGTTGGAAACATCAAATTTCATCTAAGGAATGGCACGCACTTTAATTTATGTAATGTCAGACATGTGCCCAAGTTGACTAAAAGCTTGATTTTTGTTGGTCAGCTTGATGATTTGGGCTACAACACCACATTTGGCAATGGTTCGTGGATAGTACACAAAGGTAATCTTGTTGTACTCAGAGGTCAAAAGCATGGTACCTTGTATTCCATGCATGTGTCAGATGTTGGTCATGATTACATATCTACAGCCGAGCTGTCGTCTCCTACTGAGTTGTGGCATTGTCGGCTAGGTCATATTAGCCAAAAAGAAATGAGAACTCTGACTCGTTTTGGCTACTTACCTGTCTTGTCTTATGTTGACTTTCCTGTTTGTGAGCACTGTATCTATGGCAAACAGACTAGGTCCGTGCACTTACTATTGGGTCAAAAGCGAGCTGAACCACTAGATTTAGTACATAGTGATGTTTGTGGTCCTATGTAAACCAAATCTCTAGGGGGGCCAACTATTTTGTGACATTGATAGATGACTCTACTTGAAAGGTGTGGGCATATCCTTTGAAACAGGAGGATCAAGTTCATCTTGTGTTCCAGAAATTTTTAGCACTCATTGAGAATCAGTCTGGCAAGAAACTCAAGAGGTTGCGGACTGACAACGGTGGAGATTATGTCTCCAAGGAGTTTGACAATTTCTATGCTAAAAGGGGGATTAAAAGGCAATTTATTGCACCATACACACCAGCTCAGAATGGAGTTGCTGAGCGCATGAATCGTACGATTCAGAAAAGAGTCACAGCCATGCTTTCTAGGGAAAATCTCACATAAGGCTTTTGGGCAGAAGCCGTCTTGACCGCAGTGCACATTATAAATTGTTCGTCTAGTACGCCATTGAATTATGAGATTCCAGAAGAATTATGGTCTAAACGTAAGCCCCACTATGACTATCTACGTGTTTTTGGTTGTGAAGCTTATGCTCACATCCCTAAACAACTTCGACATAAGTTAGAGCCAAAGTCACATACATGTATTTTCATTGGATATGGTGCAGATGGAGAGATGGGATATCGTCTCTGGCACCCGAAATCTCATCGAGTCATCCGTAGTTCAGATGTGATCTTCAATGAGTCGAAGATGCATAAACAACCTATCAAGGAAATAGAAATTCGGAGAGTCACTTTTGAGGATGTTGCCTCAGAGACAGTGAAATCAACTCAGCGGGCTAGTGATGTACCTTCCACTAGCAATGCTCCAGAGGGAGCGGATAGAAATGGTCAAGGAGTGAGACGGTCTACTAGAGTCTCTCGTCCTCCTGCGCGTTTTGAGCCATGTCTTGATTACATCATGTTGATCGATTGCGGTGAGCCAAGCTGCTACCAAGAAGCCATGATGACGGATGATGTGGTGAAGTGGGAGCAGGCTATGGAATTTGAGTATAACTCGAATCTGGCTAATGACACTTGGGACTTGGTAGAACTGCCAAATGATGCAAAAGATTATCTTGCAAATGGGTTTACAAGAAGAAATTTACCTCAAGTGATCCAAATCCAAAGTACAAGGCTAGAGTTGTAGCCAAAGAATTCAAACAGTAAAAGGGAGTCGATTTTGATGAAATCTTCTCGCCTGTGGTCAAGATGAGAACGCTTAGGACCGTACTTGGTCTTGTAGCGATTGAGGACATGGAACTTGTGGAAATGGATGTGAAGACAACATTTCTTCACGGGGATCTCGATGAGGATGTTTACATGCAGCAGCCTGAAGGGTTTGTTCAGGAGAGCGCATCTCGTGAGGAGCTAGTATGTAAGCTCAAAAAGTCACTTTATGGCTTAAAGAAGGGTTCAAGGCACTCGTATCATAAATTTGGTGCATGTATGAGGTCTCAAGGATATAAAAGGAGCGAAGAGGATCACTGCTTGTACACAAGAAAGCTAGATCATGGCTTGATGATCATTCTAGTTTTGTATGTTGATGACATGCTTATAGCTGGGAAATCCATTGTGGAAATTGCCAACTTAAAAAAAACACTTAGCAATAATTCTGCAATGAAAGATTTGGGGGATGCTACACACTTTCTTGGCGTGCAAATCAAAAGAGATCGCAAACGTCGTATACTTGAGTTTTCTCTGGAAACATACATTGAGAAAGTTTTGCAGCGTTTCAATATGCAGGGGGGGAAAGCATTGAGTACCCCAATGCAGGCATTCTTGAAACTCAGCAAGGAAGATGCACCCAAATCTGATGTGGAGCGAGCTGAAATGGCTAAGGTACCATATTCTTCGGCAGTGGGTAGTCTCATGTATGCTATGGTGGCCACAAGACCAGACATTGCTTTTGCAGTGGGTGTGGTGAGCCGATATATGGAAAATCCTGGCAGCAAGCATTGAGAAGCAGTGAAGCACATTCTTAGGTACCTCAAACGTACGGTCGGTAGGTGTTTACGCTTCGAGAACAGTGATGCAACCATCGTGGGTTATGCGGATGCAGACTATGCGGGTTATGTCGACAATAGGAGATCGACATTTGGCTATGTCTTCATATTTTTTGGAGCAACAGTATCTTGGAGGTCATGTCTTCAAGATTGTACGTCGTCTTCCATTAGGGAAGGAGAGTACGTTGCAATTGTTGGATGCAAGTAGAGAGGCTGTATGGTTATCTCACTTGGTCAGACATCTTGGCATTGATGAGACTCCAAGTGATATATTGTGATAGTCAGAGTGCTCTTGCATTGGCAAGGAATCCCATATTTCACTCCAAATTGAAACACATTGAAGTCAGGCATCATCTCGTGAGAGATTTCTGACCAAGAAGCTCATTGATTTGGTCAAGGTACACACTGACGACAACCTAGCAGACGCTTTGATGAAAGGCTTAGCTTTGGAGCGGTTAACACATTGCGGTGAGTTGATGGGTATAGGTTGAAGCCACTAGATTTCTTCACAATTGTACATACCAAGTCAGTTGGGCTGCGTTGGCTTTAAAGTGGGAGTTTGTTGGGATTCACGCCAACTAGCCAGACATCCCACTTACTACTAACCCATCTACTAACTTAACCATGTATACACTTATTCTTTAATAGAATAGAATAAGGAGCCACAATAGGATAACTTTGTTGTGCGCTCAACCCAAAGCAGGTCTCTCTCTCTGCTCTCGCACTTGCACTCACACACACTTCCTGCGGCTCCTTCAGGCTTTAGAAGATAGTATTAGTGTGTGGAGTTGACTAGAAGTAATGGCTCATTGATCGGGATCTCAAGCACTAAGATATGGCAGGTTGAAGTTGGGAGCAGGTGCTGGGAGAGTAGGAGCAAATTATTTTTTGCAATTTTGGCACCGATGGTTCGAAGTCGTAGTAGTAGAATGCATGGCAGAGGATGGGGGTTGGAGTCTGAGATCTGAGATTTTGACCGGGCTTTAAGGATTGAGCACTGGGTCTGTGAGCAATGAATGAGAGGGCCCTAAAATTTGGAAAAACATCGGATTTTTATGAAGTTTTGTGAAGTTTTTCCCTAACTCATAAGGAGGGGGAGACTCAGGTGCTGTCATGTGGCCTAGTAGTAGGCCCATATGCATTGAGGGGCACTAACAGGTAGGGATATTTATATGGTGTTGGAGTCTCCTCATTGAGCATCCAAGTGAGAGGGAGAGAGAGCTCCTCTTGGGCGGCTATGACGTGCATGCATGAGCGGCCCTCACGGTGCTGCCTGGGTGGCTTTTGACGCTCATTGGCAGTCCCCTCGATGATGTCTGTGGTGCATCATGTTTGGTGGAGCTTAGCGCTACTGATGCCCTCACCTTTTATTGAGGACAAAAGTACCCCGTGGGGGGGTAGTAGCATTGGGCGCTATTGGCTTGATATTGAAGGCTCTTATGAAGTGTATAATGTACCAAGGGGGGTAGCATCCTCTCAAAATTTCTAAGTCACGTGGTTGGATGGACCAATAGGAGACTAGCTACCAAAAAATGTGAAGTACCTCCATAAGAAGCTTCAAAAAAACATTTTTGGGGGTCTTTTTGGCTTTCTAAAAGAAGCCTTAGTGTTGAGTTGGATTAAGCATACTTTCATTGTTTTCAGTGCCATGATGGAGACTTACCTTAAATGTTATTTCCATTTTAAAATATTAAATGAATCTTTTTATTTCACCTTTCATACACGGCTTGACTTCACTTGCATTCTATTCTTTTAGAATTCTCAATTGAAGCCTCACCTTGCATAATTTTAGTAATTCTATACATATACATACATACACACATACATATATTTATTTATTTTACACACACACACACATTATATACTAAATGAGCAAACCATGGTAAAGGGAAGAAAAAATGGTCAAATATATGAGAACTTAGTTCAAAAATCTTACAAATTCAAAAATTCGACTATTATTTTCGGTTTGCCTTTTTGCAAGGAGGAAACTAAGTCTCTTAATAAAAGAGATATTCTGAACAATGTTTTACATTATATATAATTCTAGTTAAACTCAACCTAATGATTTTATCATTTTCTTATTGTTTTAGAAAGCCATCTTGACCTTTTCACTTGGTTTTTGGGAGGATACCAAGAGTCATTTTCTTATTGTTTTAGAAAGCCATCCTGACCCTTTCACTTGGTTTTTGGGAGGATACCAAGAGTTTTGGGAAGAAGGGAGTGCTTGTCAAGCTAAGAGAAGAGCTTTTGAGTGTGAAGGAACCATACACCCTTTAAAATATAAAGCACCTCTATAAGAGGCTTCAAAAAATTGGGGGGTCTTTTTTTTTTGGGAGGAGACCAGGAGTTTCTTGCGAAGAGGGAGTGCGTGTCAAGCTAACAGAAGAGCTTTTGAGAGTGTACGGTGCCTATGAAGGCAAGAGTGAGATTTTTTGTCAAAGCTAGCCATGGTGTTGGTACCTTGAAGGTTGGAAGTGCTTTTTTAATCAAGATCAAGTCCGCTTTGCTCCGTGTGGTGTTGATTTCCCCCATCCCCCCTCTCTTTCTCCTCCTCTCGTTTTTTTTTTTTGCGGTGTTGGTTGTGGATGTGTGTGCCCCTCGAACCGGCGGTGTCTGTGTGTGAAGAGAGTGATTAAGAGGTATAGTGTGAGTTGGAAGTACCGAAATGAACTCCAATGGTGCTTCCATGTGGCATGGCGATCTTGCCGGTTGTGTGTGCATTGGAACGTGTGCAGGCAAGGTCCTAATAGTGTGATTTGTCTCTTTTGAAGGTGTTTTCTAGAACAGAGGTGCTATGAATACCCTGAGATGTATAGAAACAACTGTGTATATTTCAGATGTGCTACCCATTCCGCCTGTCCAACTTTCGCACGTGCGTGCATGGGCGTGCACATGCGCACGCACACACACATGATCCAAATTTACCGCAAATTATGCCTTGATTAGTGATATTTATCCTTGAATGCCTAAAATTTGACCTTGAATCTAGCTCCCAAGGAAATATTACCAAGTGTTTTCCATTCCAATCGAAGAATATGCAATGCAAACCGAGATGGGTGAGAAATACCTCCCATGGTGGCTTTTCTACTCACACTTCGTTAGTGATTGCAGAGAGAATAAGTGAGTAGAGAAGCCATGAGCTATGCATTTGATCACGTGGTGGAAGCCTTGAACTATTAAAGATGGAGGAGGGAACATATGCCACACTCTGAATTATTTCCACATGCCCTAGCATTATCATTGCCATAATTTGGGACATCACAACCACCCACCTATAAAATGTGTCAGAAACCCTAAGCCACTTAATAAAGAAGGCCTTTATGTGGGTCACACAGACAAGAAGATGCCCAATGTGTTTAGAAAAGCACCTATCATGATGTGGATGCCCCATCGTTGTCACCACATTCCCCAAAATGAGGACAATACTCCTCTATGCTTTGCACATTCTTCATTTTGTTGATTTGATCCAATGCGCACAATGACTTTGAGTACAATTGCAATTGTGCCTATATCTAGAATTTTAACTTAGAGGAACATCTAGGCCACCGCTAAAAAAAAAAAAAAAAAAAAACCTCTATCTTAGCCATGCTTTTTCAACACGCAAGATAATTAGACGGCTGGGATTCATCCAAAAATTGAAGGTGTGTACCGGAATCTATAAATAAAATGTCCAAAGTTCGGCCTTGAAAATAAACGTCCAATGAAATTACAAGTGGGTTTTTTAATTATCAACACGGGGATTTCTACTCTACTTAATAAATTATATAACTGATGTTTTGTTTTAGGAGGTGAGTTTGAAGGAAGAATATGGACTTTTGAATAGAGCTTTCAATTCCAATTTGCTTCTACAAAGTTGCGTTCAACAACCCACATGGGTACGTGGGTTGTGACTTTTGTATTCTTCTTTGATGTCTGGAGACCTCCACAGAATAAAGAATGGTGGCAAAGTTGTGTGGTAAAGAGACATGGCTCCTTTGGGTCGTTCTGGCTCCTTTGGGTCGTTCAAGGTCTAACACTTAAGAGTGAAGGTCTTTCTCAACTTTGTGCTCTCTCCCTTGCATGACTTTTTTGTACCATGCATCGTAAACGAGTCAAGAAAAATTTACTATCACCTTTACAATGCATGAAAATTGAGGCCTACATATCGAGCTTGTTTTCTTGGTGGGGCCAGATTTTTTTGTAAACTCATTCCCTACGCTACATAGAGTAGGCAATGGTTTTGGATCAAACAAAGCTTGGTCCTGAATTAGGTCAAAATCATGTGTTAATGGGTGAGATGTAGACCTTTTGAGGAAAGCACTCTTTTGTGTTGTGTAAAATACCTTGATTGATATGGGAATCAAGTCCAAAGCCTGAGTCTGAGTCTGAGTCCGAGTCCGAGTCTGAGTCTATGCATTTCACCACAAGGCTACAACCCTAGTAGTAGTAGTAGTAGTAGTAGTAGTAGTAGTAGTGGCTCATAGGCAAAGAGGGATGCAACCCTAGTACTAGTAGTAGTAGTATGTGGCTCATAGGCAAAGGGGACTCAATGGGAAGAAATACCTTAACATAATATCAATAGTAATCAGCTTTGGGACTATGATGGAAAAGATTAAAACAAGTTATAATGAAACACACGACCATTTGAAAAGACTAGTCCTACTGTGGAATTATGTAAAACCTCCATGACTTGCCCTAATGGACTTTTCCAAAAGTCTTGATAAACCAAAGCCAAATTACTAAATTCTCATCTCGATGGTGACTAGATTTGACCCTAGGAAAATTTAGCACGAACTTTTGACCCTAGGCAAATTTTTCTTTTCTTGCATGGGCTCCATGTGTACATGGATCCCTCTATGTCCCTTTGAGCGGGGGTAGTTGATACGACTCTTGCTATGGGCTTTCCAAAAGCACCTAGCGTAGGGTTTCTAATCTTATGTTAACCTCCACCTTGTGTCTCTATCCAATCTTGTGCGCTTTCCACCTCCACAAACTTATGATGACACAACTCACTAGCCTCTCAAAACCCCTAACCATTTTTGGCTTACCCCACATGTTTTTTGATATGCACATCTTGTCGATCTTGCCCCACATGTCCCATAAACGATCACTTATCACGAAAATTGATTGCTCAAATAAGAGAGAGAAGAAGGGGGCGCGAGAGTGGGGAACACGTGCCAAACAGAGGCCTTTTCTAGGACTACACTGACCAAAGAAGACCCAACATATCATGAGCTTCTCAAAAATTGTCGTGTGTGTGTGTGTGAGGCCTCCTCTCTATTTGACACACTAGAATATAGTGGGGATCAAGGGTGGCAGTGCATTTGATGATTGCGGGCAAAATCAGACCCACGTGGATGCACTTGTTGTAATTTTGAGAAATTTGTTAAATTCGGGGCATGCAAAATATAAATTCAAGTTTGAGTCCCCCTTTCTCCCACCCCAAGATTGAACCCATGACATCTCGCTTGGCAGCCGAATGCCTCAACCAGTCATCTATGTGTGCTTCTTGAAAATAATAGAAGTCCACATGGTTCTTTAAATGCAAGCAAAATGTAAATTCAAAAAATTTGGTAAATTCGGGTGCTCTAACAACATTTGTAAATTTGGGTTTCGAGACCCACGGCTTCGATTTTGCATGCGCTTGTCAAATGCCCCCCTACCCTTGACCCACTCAATATTGGTGGCTTGTCATATAGCAAAGAGTGTGTGTGTGTGTGTGTGTGTGTGTGTGTGTGTGTGAGAGAGAGAGAGAGAGAGAGAGAGAGAGAGAGAGAGCTTGATTGACTTGTGGACTTACCTTAAAGTACTAGCACTTAGATTAAAAAGCGGATTATAAATTGTACGAGGGGGATTTAAAGGGAGCCCTATACTTGAGGACTTACTTTAAAATACTAGCACTTGAGATTAAAAAGTGGATTATAAATTGTATGAGGGGATTTAAAGGGAGCTCTATACTTTCAACGTGGGTTCCAGCAAAGTTTGACTTCCCTATGTGGAGATGATTCTTCTTGAACCCTTCGTACCATAAAGCTACTTGGCCTTCTAGTTCTTTCTTAAATTCAAATCTAATGTAGATCGTAATATCTTTTCTAGTGTGGGTGGTTCTTCTCTCTTTAGGGACAACATATTGTTGGCCCTTTAGTGTGTAGAGAGAGAGGTTGGAGCTTTCTACCTATCATTGTGTGATATGTAGGAACTCCTTACTGCTTCAATTGAGATAATGAATAAGTCGGTAACATTGGCTAGTTATAGGTTGGTGATGAACATAGACTAGCTATGCATTTGGCTTTTAAACCCAACAATCTCCCACTTAAGGGACAATGTGCCTTTAAGCAAACTATGGATACATATACAAGATATGTAGAGTTTAGTTATAGGTTGGTGATGAATATAGACTAGCCATGCATTTGGCTTTTAAATCCAACAATCTCCCACTTAAGGGACAATGTGCCTTTAAGAAAGCTATGGACACATAAACAAGATATGTAGAGTCTGTATCTCCACACAATGTTCGTAAGTACTTGACATTGTGCAAACTTCTTGAGGGTAGATGTTTGATTAGTATCCCAATAGGTTCCTAATCTATGTGAATCCTGACAACCTTAACAAGCTTGTCCTCAAAGACCTCTCAAATGAAGTGACACATCATCAATGTGCTTTCTCTTTTCAATGAAAACTAGATTCCCTACTAGCTACATAACACTCTGACTATCACATCACAAAATTGTAACTCTAAAAAAATTGACACCTCATCAATGTCTGAGAAAAAAGGAGAAGCATTGGCGAGGCTCAAGTGTATCTTGCATGCACCAACTATGCCACAAGCAAAGCTATTACCCAATTGTATGCCCTAACAAGCAAAGTCAATACCTAGGTGTACATATCCATGTCTACTACCATCATAAGTAGAAAACACTCTCTATGAGGCATAACTTGAAAGTATGCACTTGAGCCTAAGATTGAAATTTTCCGCAAATGAGGGGGAGGGGGGGGGGGGGGGGGGGGGGGGGGGGGGGGGGGGGGGGGGGGGATGTGTTAAAAATAGGCCTTTTCCATGACTACATCGACCAAAGAAGACCCAACATATCACGAGCTTTAAAAAAAATGCCGTGTGTGTGTGTGTCCTCTCCTATTTGACACGCCATAATATTGAGGGGATCAAGGGTGAGTGCAACTGCCAACTACGGGCAAAATCGGACCTTTGGATGCATCTGCTATAAATTAGGAAAATTTGGGGCAGGCAAATTGTAATTTTGGGTCCAAATCCCCCTTGAGACTTGAACCCATGACATCTCACTTGGCAACCCGATGCCGTAACCACTCACTGATGTGTGTTTCTTGAAAATCCGCATGGTTTTGTAAATGCATGCAAAATGTAAATCTAGTATATTCGGGTGCTATGACAACAATTGTAAGTTCGGGTCTCTAGATCCACGACTCCAATTTTGCGTGCACCCGTAAACTCGATCCACCCAATATTGGTGGCATGTCATATAGAGAGGAGGATGCATATGTGTATGTGTATGTGTGTGTGTGTGTGTGTGTGTGTGTGAGAGAGAGAGAGAGAGAGAGAGAGAGGCAAACTTGATTGACTTGTGAAATGACCTTAAAGTACTAGCACTTGAGATTGAAAAGTGTATTATAAATTGTACTAGGGATTTAAAGGGAGCCCTATAATTTCAAAGGTGGGTTCAGCAATGTTTACCTTCCCTATGGGTGGATGATTCTTCTTGAACCCTTCATAGCACAAAGCTACTTGGCCTTCTCGTTCTTTCTTATATTCAAATCTAATTTAAGTCATAATATAAGAATATTTTTTAGAGTGTGTGGTCTTTCACTCTTTAGAGACATGATGTTGTTGGCACGCGCGCGCACGCGCACACACACACACACACACACAGGGGGGTTGGAGCTTTCTACCTATCATTGTGTGTGGATGTAGCAACTCCTTATTGATTCAATTGAGATAATGAATAAGTTGATAACGATGGCTAGTTGTAGGTTGGGTGGTGAACATAGACTGGTGGCCATGCATTTGGCCTTTAAACCCAACAATCTCCCACTTAAGGGCCAATGTGCCTTTGAACAATCTATGGACACATATACAAGGTAAGTAGACTCTAGGTCTCCACATAGTGCTCGTATAGTACTTGACACAATGCAAACTTCTTGAGTGTAGATGGTTGGTTGGCATCCCAACAAGGTTCAAATCTATGTGAATCCTAACAAGCTTGTCCTCAAAGACTCTCAAATGAAGTGACACCTCATTAATGTGATTTCTCTTTTCATGAAACACTAGATTCCCTACTAGCTACATAACACTCTAACTATCACAGTGCAAAATTGAAACTCTTTGTTAATGTCTAGAGACCCCACTAGACAAGTAAGACATATGGCATCCTTGCTAGCATCTAGCATATCAAAATATTCCATTGTACTAGAGTGGGATATGCAATATTAGAAACAAGATTTCCAAGAAATTGCACCACCAAAATGGACGGCAGGAAGTTGATTTTTACTCCACTACACCCATATGTGAAACTAAGCTAAGAGGATTGTCCCATATCTAATGAGCAAAGGACTGAGATGACCAAAATTTTGTATGCATCTACTTCTAGTTCTTTGAAGTACACCATGATTGGAGCTTGTGAAAACATTGTATTTGTAGAAGGGTTTGTTAGTGGGCTTATGGTCAATTCTAGCAAGAAGTATTAAGCACAATGGAAGGTGTTATGAGATGCTTGAATGGTATGAAAGAGGTATGTGTCTTCCTTGCGTAGAGCTCCATGTGTAGTTGGCTACTTAGATGTAGATTATGTAAGAAATGTGGACAACACAAGGTCTACTTAGAAGATGCCTTTATATATATTTTTACTGTGTGACTCATGTATATGACAATCCTACTCTTTTTGTGACAAGCAAAGAATTCCCTATGTAACGTGCATGCCAAGAATATGGTTTTCTTGTCACTTTGCATAGAATGGACCTACCTCAAGACTGCTCTCCCAAGTAAGCATATCATCTGTAGAAATTATGAGGATATAAGGAGACCAACTGTTGCTTTCTTTCTGTAGAGGCAATGATCGATTATAACCTTGAGACTTCATAAAAGCATCAAACTCATGATACCACTCCCTTAGTGTTTGCTTCAAATAATGCACGCTCTCTTGAGCTTACATATGAAATTATTTTTGCTACTCCAAAAAAATATTCCTTTGTTTATTGCATGTAAGTATCCTCTTGAAGATCACCATGTAAGAACACTCTTTGAAAATCCATTTGGACCAAGTTCTTCTCCACCCTGGCAACCAAAGCAAGTAATCTCCTTTGCAAAGTAGTCATCTTAACGACCGACAAGAAGACCTCATCAAAATATTTTCCTTGATTTTGTTTGAAATGTATGACCAATCGGGCCTTGTACTTTTTCCCATCATAGCGTGTGATCTTCACTTTGTAGCCCATTAACATAGCAAAGGTACTATTTCTCAAGTCTTATTCTTCAAATCCATCTCTAATTTCATGATACGCTCTAACTAGATATAAATTCTTCTACAAAGAATCCATCTCTAATATTGTAGTACTCTTTGCTATCATCTTACGACATAGCCTCCTCATAGTAGGAGGTCTCTCTATAATCTCTCAACGTAATGTGATCTAGGCTTAGCACAAACCATTCAAGCATCCTATAAACCCATGTTGACCTTCTCAATATAGTTGGTTTTTCACCAGTCAATGAATTGCCTCTACTTACTACATGGTTAAAGCCATTTGGAGCATCATTTTGCAACTTTCTTCACCATGTGGTGCATGGAAACCCTTTTATTTTTGTAAAAGATCAGGCGTTGTAGTAGCTTGAAAGGTAAACTTCCTCATATCTACCTCTTTGGGGGTGTTAGCAGGTCATCTTATGATTGGATGTCTACATCATAGCTGTCTGGCACTAACATACGGTCAATAATTAGGGAAGCGACTCGGATGGGGCTTGGAGACTCTTTGAGGCTTTCAACCTCAAGAAGTGAACCTATGGAACATAGCTATCTATAGCACTAGCAAATCTATCACTCTCTACTCAGGCAATCCGTCTATGTCTTGTCTCATCGCTCTAGATCATCACGCCATTTTAGAAAATCTCACTATTCTGGCTGACAAGGCTCAAAACTCAAAATCAGGAGTACAACTCAGATTTTACACAGATATGGCTCAATAGTCATTTGGCTCAATAATCAGAGTTTCCCTTAGTTACAAGGCTTTCTCGGAAAAAAATAATAGGAGTACAAAAGTGATGGCTTTGTGAAGAGGGGACCAACTAGGAGGGTGCCCATTTATTCCATCTGCTAACATTTCCCCCTTCCTAGCCATTGCATGCTCTTGTGCAAGCTTTGTCACCAACTTTATCTTCAGTAGTTGAAAGTTCTCTTTTTGAGTGTCTTGGTGACCATTATGAACTTGTCTCTTCTAGCCACCATGTTGGATTGGATTGCTAGATCCTTGAATAGGTTGTTGAAGATTGTGCTCTGATAAGCTATGTGTGGAGCTGACAGATCCTTTGTCATGGGGTCAAAGATGGTGGAGTCCATCTCAAAGAACCCAGGTCATGAATGCCTCTTCAAAGGTTTGCATGTAGTACGAGGGCAAAAACATTACCCGGGCATACATCCCCATGATGATATTTTGGTTAGGGACTTTTGTCTCTAGGTTCCAAGAAATGCCTTCTGTACCTTTGAGGAACACTTGCCAAGGGTGCTTTGATGCTTCAATATCTTCAAAGGTTGTGATACATGTGATGATCATCTTGGCAATTTTGACCAGCATCTGGCGTGTGAGATTGGGTACATCCTACATTTCTGTGATCATTGCCTAAGAGTGTGCACTATATATGATTTTGGTGGCGTGTAGTTGTTGATTGACTTTAACAACACTGGATAGTTCAACACTGATTGTCTCCTACTTTGCCACGTATCATAACTCTCCTAGGATCACCTTTTAATGATAGGGCAAAAGGTTGGGTCGATCCTGAGTTGTTGTGGTGCACTTTGATAGGTCGTTTCATCTTGTGTCTGAATCTTGAACCACTTCTTGCACCATAGTGGTTGATTTTTTAGAATAGTGAACACCTGGTCTATTGAGACTGGCACATCTTTGTAATCGCCTTTTAGGTTGGGCTCAAGTTCTAGTAGGAGCTTTCTTTTCCACAGTAGAGCTTCTTGCTTCATAAGTGGTAAAGAAATCATGCTGTGGACAAATGTATTGACTACTTTGTCAGGATTTATCATCATTAGAGTGGTGGATTACAAGACCTTAAGCTCATATAGCATAAACTCCTTGTGTGACGGGTCTGGAATCTCCTCTATCCACTTCTTCATCTCCCCTCTGCTGAAATCTATTAGCTCCACAAATTATTCAAAAACATGTAGCCCACCCTTACTAGGTGTACTTGGTAGATCTAATAGGGAGAGGTATACCCTTGTCGTTTCCACCATTAGTGCTGGTGCCTGTTGAGCTGGTACTTATGTCTTTGCTTGTAAGGCACTTATTGATAGCTCTTTGCCTTGAATCTCTTGTGTATGTTTCGCAGCTTTGGCAGCTAGATCAGTTGGTGCCTTTGCTAGTTGTTCTTTTAGTGCTTTGATTTCTTGGTCCTTTTGAGTTTGTATGGCCATATGGCCTATTGTCTAATCCTACAATCATAATTTTCTTGAGCTAGCTCTGCCTTCATTGTTTTGAGCTCCTCTAACATTACAGTTGGTGTTTGTAAAGTAAAGGCTAGAGTTGGTGTGTCTTGTATTACCATGAGATTTGAGAGAGTGTGCTTCATGAAATCGTACGCGTTACTCAGCTTGGTATTTTGGTGTTGCTCCTTTTCCAACTCCTCTTCAAGTATTTGCTGTGCCACTTGCATCTCAGTGTTGACTACAATATGGTCTTGTAGATCACGGAAGTAGCCTTTTTCTTCCCTTGTCGCTCGTTCCAATACTTCTTGTAAGTTCTTTGTGTCCTCCAAGAGGCCTTCTATTTGGTGTTGCAGCCTTGCATTCTCTCCTTCTTGGCATCTTGAGCATCTAGCTCCTTGAGTTGGGAAACTACCAGTTGGCATTTGGATTGAAGTTTGATCGCTCCTAGATGATCTTTTAGGTCAAAATCAAGGATAAACCTATCCATATCTTCAGTCACACACCTGGAGTGTGGTGATACTTGCCTCTTTCTTGATTTGTCTATTTGAGAGGTAGGTACCGACTCTTTGCTTTGTTGTTGATCAGGTGCATGGTCTTGCCCTGTTTATTCAGATTGGTGTTGGTATTCTTGCACATAGTCCTTTTGCTTTGCCTGAGTCTCCTCTTGATCTTTGGATTTATTTTTAGAATCTTCTTTGTCTTCATTGCCAGGCTTGCCAGGCAGTGGTGTTGTTAGTCTTGGGGAGAACTACTGTTCCATCTTGGTAGGAGTGTCTTGATTGTTGTCAGCACCTGTCTCCTCCTGTGGTGATTCTTCTTGTGTTGTATCTTGGCCCTTAGGGGAGTCCAATGGAGACTCTGAATCTTTTGTTCTTTGTTTTTTGGAGTCCTCCTCTACACACTGCTCAACCTTTCTTTTGAGTACCTTATGAATGTCTCCTCCTGTGGCGATTCTTCTTGTGTTGTGTCTTGGCCCTTAGGGGAGTCCAATGGAGACTCTAAATCTTATGTTCTTTGTTTTTTGGAGCCCTCCTCTATACGCTGCTCATACTTTCTACCTTATGAATGTCTCATCCTGTGGCGATTCTTCTTGTGTTGTGTCTTGGCCCTTAGGGGAGTCCAATGGAGACTCTAAATCTTATGTTCTTTGTTTTTTGGAGCCCTCCTCTATACGCTGCTCATACTTTCTTTTGAGTACCTTATGAATGTGTTGCCAAAATGTGCCGATGACTTCCTCGGCCACTTTCCTCCTTCTATATTGTTTAATGGGAGAATTACCAAAATACCCCTCTAATTTATGGAAATTTCCAAAATACCCCTCAAATTTCAAAAATTCCCAATATGCCCAATATTTTGTCATAAATTCCAAAAATTCCCTTCAAATTTTCCCCTGGTTGTAAGATTAAATATCTCCAAAGATATATATATATATTTTGTAGCTTTTCATAAGAAGACCAATTGTCTATCAATACAAGATGCTAAAACTAGATTTTGTGTTGGTTATGTAGGCTTTGGAGATGAATTGCTTCATTATTTTTAGACATAATTGCTTTTTTTTGCAAGGTAATTTGTGACAAACTACATGCTTATCACTCAAAAATGGATCTCAATTGTTGAAAAAGAATATAGATTTGAAAATCTTGAACAATCCTGTTGGAATTAAGGTTGCAGAGAAACACACACAGATTTGAGAAGACGAAGGAAGCTCAAGGCACACAATAGAGAGTGTGTTTCTTAGTGTGCAATGGAAAGATAGATAGCCCTAGAGTGATGGGCGTATATACAATGCACGGGGGAAAAAACCTCCTAAAGAGTGAAAAAATGCCCCAGCGGTCCTAGTGTGTTCACACACATCACTACCACATGTATATGGTAACAAATCCCCCCTGGAGTGATGCGGTGAATAAGAGCTGGCACATGAGTAAAGGGAAGTGCCATGCCCTGAGGACAGGATCAGTCCACAAAGGGGAGTAAGCCCAAAGCTTTGCGGAAAGCTTCAAGCTTCTCACGAGACAATGCCTTTGTGAAAAGATCTGCAAGGTTGTCCTGTGTTGGCACATAAGCCAAGCTGATCTCTCCTGCTGAGAGCCTCTCCCTGACATAGTGGTAATGCACCTCAATGTGCTTTGTGCGAGCATGAAAAACTGGGTTCCTCACAACTGCCAATGCGCTCTGACTGTTAGTGTAGATAGTGTTGGGAGTGTCGTGTCCAACACCCAAATCAGCCATAAGGCGTCTGAGCCATACACACTCAACCGTAGCTGTGAAGACTGCCCTGTACTCAGCCTCACAACTCGAAGTGGCCACAGTAGGTTGCTTCTTGCTCAACCATGATATACATGAACTGCCAAGCATGAAACAAAAACCACTTGTGGACACTCGCATGTCAAAACAACCAGCCCAATCTGAGTCCGAAAAAGTATGTAAGTCTGGCGGCAATGATCCCCCCTTGGGATAAAACAAGCCAAGATGTAAAGTGCCACTAAGGTAGCGGAAAATCCTCTTGATAGCCTACTAATGCTTAGACCCTGGGCTATGCATAAATCTGCTGACCTGTGAGATTGCAAACTGAATATCCAGCCTCGTGTTGCATACATAAATGAGGCATCCAACAACAGTTTGATAAAGAGTGACATCAGCAGGATCGCCAACATCATGTAGACTTAACTTCAAACTTGTTTCCATGGGAGTGGCAATAGGTTTGCAATCCTCAAGTCCAAACTTACATAGCAATGTCTCTATGTACCTTTTCTAACACAAGGCAATACCACCATCACACTGCTTAAACTGTATACCAAAGTAATGATGCAACAATCCCAAATCTTTCATCTTGAAAGTAGCATTCAAATCAGCCTTAAATTCAGCAATATGTCTCTCATTTGGTCCAGTGATCAACAAATCATCAACATAAAGAACCACAATGAGAAATACATCATCCTCACGTTTTACATACAATGTGCTTTCTGTTGGACTGTTACGAAAGCCTCGTTTAACCAAATGAGTGTCAGCTTTCTCATACCAAGCACGAGGAGATTGCTTCAACCCATACAAAGCCTTCTTACATCTGCACACTTTGTCCTCTCCGTTACATAAACTTCTTCAAATATGTCACCATTCAAGAAAGCAGTAACAATGTCTGATTGATGTACATCCCAACCAAAATGAGCTGCCAATGCACATAGAAAACGCACAGTAGTCATACGACAAGTGGGAGCAAAAGTCTCTTCATAATCTATGCCTTTTTTCTGTGCATAACCCCCTTTGCAACAAGTCGAGCCTTATGGCTATCGATCTCACCATCCAGCTTGCGTTTCAACTTGTAAACCCACTTTGTACCAATGGACTTTTTGCCAGGAGGCAAATCACATAAAGTCCATGTGTCATTCTCTATAAGTGCATCATATTCTGATTGCATGGAAGCCATCCACTTTTCTGAATTCTGTGCTTCATCAAAAGACAGAGGCTCCTCAACATCATGTAAGCTAGACACAGCCAAAGCATAACAATCTGATGCATAAGATGCATGGCGAGAGGCTGAACGAGTACGACTAGACAAAGGTGCATCCAATTTACTGTCACGCAAACTGTGCACCAGCCATTTTGGCATACCTCTAGCATGCTCATTTTCAGCCCTTTCCACGTCAAGTACATCATGTACATCTGCATCAGTAATAGGCTGATCTAAAACATTTTCAGAGACCCCCATAGGCTGTACATTTGCCTCATTGGAACTTACATTTGTATTTCCACCACTGAAAAGAGGCAACAAAGTGTCATAAATGGCCTGTGAGCTTACATTACAGTCTCTAGTACATGACAGCAAGGGCTAAACAGAATCTTCCACAAACACTACATCCCTAGAAACCAGAATACGTTTTGTTTGCAGATGATACAACCTGTAACCTTTGCTTTGAGCACTACAACCAACAAAATACTTTTGACAGCCTTATCATCCAATTTTCTGCGCTGCACTTGTGGCACCAAAGCATATGCCAAACAGCCAAAAACACGCATGTGCTCAATAGAAGGCTTTCTATCATGCCATGCTTCATATGGAGTAATAGACTGCAAAGCTTTCGTAGGACACCTGTTAAGTACATAAGTGGCACACATGATGGCCTCAAGCCAAAAAGAATGCGGCAAAGCTTGACTTTTGACCACACATCGTTCCATTTCCGTCAGTGACCTGTTTTTCCTCTCAGCAACACCATTTTGCTGAGGTGTATAAGGTACTGTACATTGGTGTTTTATCCCACGACTAGCCAGAAATGCATTAAATGCATGAGACATATACTCCCCCCCTCGATCGGAACGGAGGGTGCCCATAGTACATTTCGAGACAATTTCAGCCATAGCCAAAAATTGTTTGAAGCACATAAAAACTTCGGACTTCGCTTTAAGCGGAAATAACCATGCATGCCTGGAGTAATCATCAATGAAAGTCACGAAGTACAGGTAATTGCCCAAGGATGGAGTTTGCATGGACCTGCTCTGATAACAATTGTTGGAATTAGGGTTGCAGAGAAACACACACAGCTTGGAGAAGACAAAGGAAGCTCAAGGCACACAATAGAGAGTGTGTTTCTTAGTGTGCAATGGAAAGATAGATAGCCCTAGAGTGATCGGTGTATATACAATGCACGGGGGAAAAAACCTCCTAAAGAGGGAAAAAATGCCCCGGAGGTCCTAGTGTGTTCATACACATCACTACCACATGTATATGGTAACAAATCCAACCAAAACAGATACAAGGGTATTTTAAAAAAATCTGAAATTTGAGGGGTATTTTGGGAATTTCCACAAAGTAGAGGGGCATTTTGGTCATTTTCCCTAGTTTAATTTTTCCCATCTACTCATCTTTTCTCTTTTCCAATTTCTTGTCAAGCTCCACATCGTCTTCCTCATTAACGTCAACTTTCTTTTTTCTTCAGTAAGCTTTTTTGGCCTCTCCTCTCGTAGTTTTTGAGCCTCTTCCATGGATTTTTGTGTCCATGTTCTGAGTATCTGCTCAGCTAGCTTGCTTCTATTTTTGAGCAGAGGGATGATGATACCGTCCTCCAATTTGCGATGAATCCAAGGACATGAATGATTTAATAATTCATTGGTTTCACTACCAGCTCATACTTTAGGTTGGGCTATGTGTATCGAGGTGGTTTTTGAACCTCAAATGTTGAGAGATGATCCTCAAAGGGAGCTCCATCTTTGTGTAGATGAGGTCCTTGTAAGTGAAATTGTGCCCTTGTTGCTTTATAAAGTCCTTGTCATTATCTATTGCTTTGGTCTTGTGGAGAAGGTTATGATTCCTTGTCGGTATGTTTAGAGCTTGGTTGATGCGGTCATCTATAATTTTGACTTTGATCGTTGCTCCATCTTTGTCGATTAGTGTTGCTTAGCCATTACATTGAATTGAGCTCATTAGCTCATGTGATAATGTTCCCCCAAAAAAATTGTGTCTAACTGCAGACATCTTGACCCTTCAATCACTTCCCTCTATTGGTGCAATGTCCATAACTCTCTAGGGAATATGGTTGTCTTCAATTTGGTACCATCGGCCACTTGGAACTTGCTGGTGAACGCATTGGATCGAATCTTTGCTAATTCTTCTTCAGAGATGTGTGATTTTCCATTGTGGTATCTGGTTAGCTTCTGAAATTTGTCGAAAGTTTGTCAAAAAAGTCAAAAAATGCAAACTTGACCATAAAATGAAAAACGAGCATAAATTGATCAAAACAAGTCTAAAATTGACCAAACTTCACCAATGCATCTAGGACAATTGTACAGACACTAGTTCATGTGTTCACAAGTTAGATTTGAGTCACAGGTACATGGATCGTGATCCATGTTAGAACACATTTTGGACTTCTGATGACACCATCTGATTAAGCATGATATGGAAATGCTATGGTTCAAAAAAATTTGAATTTAGATCACTGGTTGGAGATTTATGCCACTTCTTGGAAATTTTCCACGGACTTAGAGAAATGTGGCACTTTGGTTAGGGTTTTGGATTCCAAATGGCTTGATACTTTTAGGCTAGGCTTTTCTTTACAAGTAGGATCTATTGATAAGGGTTTGGCTTGAAAAATGAAAAAAAATGCATAGATTGCGATCCTTGGCAACCTTTTGAGGTGAAACTTGGTACACATGTGCCTATAGACTATCCTAATACATTGGTGAAATCTTTTCAGCTTTGGACAAAATTTTCCCAAATTTTTCCAATTTCTTAGTCTATGGCCCAATTTGGTCCGACTTTACCATATTTGGTTTTTGATAACATTCACTTTTGGGGGTTTTTTTGGACCTCCTAGGTCTACTAGCAAGTTGGGCCCATTTTTCAAGCACTTTTTGCACTAACTTTGATATAGTGAGCTCCACCTTTCATCAATGCCAAAATTTTGCCAAAATCACAAACTTTGTCATTTGCACTCTGAAATTGTTGGACTTTGACATATGACCCACTTGATGCAAACAAACATTGAAATTTTGACATATAGTACCATCATTGACCTGTACCAACAACTTGCACTTAACTCTTGGTAAATTTTCTCGTAGGGTACATGGATTGGAATCCATGTTTGGTGGCCATTTTTGACACATTCTGTATGTGCCCGACTTATCCCTAATGCTAAGTGCATACTTACATTATTTGATCACATTTCCATTGGTATACCACATGCAGATTAGATGGATCATATTTGGATTCCCGAACATTAATTGCTCTCAATTTTGCGATTCTGGTCCGGGTGGTTTGAATTTTGACATGTGCCAAATGCTTCCAAACTTGACATGCTCAAAGCTCTTGCTTTGTAGATTTGGTGTTTGCTTCCAGAACTTGAATCCAACTTTTTTGGCTCTGTTTATTAAATTTTTTATCTTTATTAGGTTAAAAAAGAAAGAAAATTAATGAAAAATATTATTCCTTGGGCAAAAAATTAGCCATAATTATTCCTTACAATCATATGTGCGTACTCTCACTTTAGTCATCTTCTCCGTCAAAAATTGTCATTATGGCTCATTAATATGCATGGTAAGTGTTAAATCTAGTAAAACGTAGTAAAAAAGCAAAAATTTAAGCGATAAAACAAACATTATACACTATACACATGATCTTTCATCATCTTGCAGCCATAGCTCTCGTAATAAGTTGCTCCAACTATTGTTACTACCCCCTTCCCATTGTGAGTCATCCCGAACAAAGGTTTGAACAACGTGTCTATGCAAGGCTATGCAGTTGTGCATGGGCTCAAACAATGTGTCTATATGCAGGGCCACAGAATGCGGCCCTATTATGAAAATTGAAGAGATGCAATGGGTAGCACTATGTTGTGCAAGGTGCGGATACTAAGTTGTTTGTTCATTGATTTTTGTTTGGTGAGGTTCCATCTAAACCGTGTTTTCCAAACAAAAGCCTTTGAAGATGGTCCACCTATTCCTTGACGGTTCGTTTAGCGAATACTATTTTCGGGTTGTTGATTTGGCTTGGCTTAGCTTTGGGTACCCACTTGGAGGCTTGTGGTGAAGACATCGAAGGTTGTTTTCACTTTGGTCACTTGGGTCTCCATTGCCATGTCGGTTTTTTGGCGGTTGTTGTCTTCTTCAATCTGAGTTTTGGAATCCATTTATACCTGGGTTAGTTTGATGAAGAATTAGTCTACTGTGTGGATGATTTCTTACTCCAAGTATAACTGCTTTGAGTGGTTCTTGTTCTTCTTAAGCTTGTCTAGATTGAGTTGGAAGCCTAATTTCAAGGGGTTGTTTTGGGTAACCATATATGTTGTGGCTTGGTTTCCATTATGGATTTCTTTACCCAAACTTGTTGAATTTTTTGTCTCTTTATTTTGGGTGATAACTTAGGCTGGATTGTAGGCTTTGGCTCCGGTGGTTCTAGTTGTACATTCCATATATTATCTATATGTGTCAATGGAGTAAAATTCACGGTGCCCTTAAGGTTGTACTTCAGAGTATTGTCTTGCCAATCTGGGAACTTCTTTGTACGTGCGTATCCATGAAACTCCCAAGATGATTTCTTCATTTAGATCTATGTCCGCTATAGCATGAAATAGATGTGGACATTGGTTATCATCAATGTTGATTGATACATTGCCTTGTCCTAAGCTGATCATTGTCACATCATTGTCCCCTTGTTGGTTGCTCTGAGCTTGATTTTTTTTGGTTTCTCATTTGAAAAATTTAGATATGTTGAATGCTTTATGGAATTGACTTGTGCCCCAATATCCATAAGTGCTCTTTTAGCTGATCCATCTGCAAGTTGAATATTGATTTGTATATCCATTCCTCCAAACCAATCCTGCTTAATTTGAATTGATTCAAATAGAAGGTGATGGTGCTTCTAGTTGTCAAATTTGAGTTGTATTTTGTCTTTCTTCTCGCATCATAATCCACAACTTTGCTTCCTCCTTTGCATGGTCTTGAATGGCTTGAGCTTTTAGCTTTTGCTCCTTTGCTTGGTGAATCTTATCCAACATGTCTGCACTGAGAGGTAAATGGTACTTGTTTAGTTTAAAATCATTGATCCAATTACGCATCTCCTCTCCCTCTAATGTTGCAAGTTTTACGGCACCAGTAGGTGATATGTTGCTGATCACAAATGGGCCATTACCTTGCCTTTTCAATTTCTTGGAGTGTTGTTTCAAGGTATACACTAATACATAGTCTCCCTTTTGAAACTCCTCGTTTATCACATACTGGTCATAGAACTCTTTCATTTGTCATTTTTACGCATATATGGCTACAACAACCTTGAGTCACAATTCATCTAACTTGGTGAGTTGTTCAACTTGGCCTGACAACTCATGCATATATAACTTTCTTTATGCTCTCAGCTTGCCCGTTTGCTTGAGGGTAATTTGCTACTAACTTTGAATGAAGCACCATAAATTCTCGCAATAGATAGTCAATCATATCATTTATGAACTGAGTCTATTTCAATCAGAATCCCATATCTAGTGCAGATGTTTCATATAAAAACTATGTTGTTGTTTTGACATCATCCTTCTCCAACCAGATTCTTGCAAGAAGTATTGCTTTTACAGTTTTTCCTGCTACAAAGTGACCTCCTATCAGTCCGGCATGTGATTGCTCAAGAATTGGTATGTACTCGCTCTCCACAACACATATTAGCAAGTTGTTATTGTTTCCTCTACAATAAAGTGGATTTTCAATCATCACATAGTTATTTTCTTCTATTGGGATTGAGTGTCTTTTGGATCGACTCATGTTTGCTGGTAAAACCCCTCTTTCTAGGTAATCCATAATGTAATTTTTTGCTTGAGTGCTAATGCTAATCTGGACATTGTAGCATGTTCTATACATGCTTGAATTGCACAAGTGTCACACGAACTAATATAGTCATGGACACTCCACTGCATATGAGGTCAATATACTACAGTCTCATCAATCTTTGCAATGTCTTTGTTTTTCATTGTGAATCCCTATCATTTGTACATGAGCTTGCCTCAAGTACATATCTTTCTTTGATGGCTCGATACATAGCCAAAGTATCCCATCCTTTCCATGCTTATATATCCATCTTGTTATTAGCACGAGGGAGCATGTTTTCTCAATGATTGATGATTGTCTTTCAATCTATAGAGAACCAATAATAAGCAATGATATTACATGTTCATTCCATATAAGGGAAATTCTATGCATGGTGATGCATTACTAGGATCTTTATATATCACTCAAGTATTTGGTTCTTATGGTTGTGCGATGCCACCATTATGCATAATGACTATGAGGTTGTGACAATACTTGGCATCATCTTTGAAGGTTGACAAAGCATTTCCACAAGAGTTAGGTAATCGATGGATTCATGACATTGTTGCGAAAGAAGCTTTAAAGCACTCTAGCCTCAGATTTCATGTCGATGGAAAGGACTTAACTTGATTGTAGATACCAATGAGTTTTTGAATCCTCCCCCATCCTCATATACTTGAAGTGGGTGGAAATGATCTAATATTGGAAGTTTGAAAAAATATATCATCATAATCTTAATCGTCTTATCAAATAAGTCCTAGACATTGCATTGAAACTCGCTGAAGCCTAACCAATTGTGCATTTTTTGCATTACAAAAAGAAAACAAGAGAAAAGTCCTCCAAAATAAATCAAGCAAGCCACTCACTCTAATGAGCTACATAGCAACTCAGATAGTATGAGTGTCACCCTACATAGTGAACATGGATTGTAGGAGCTACAAATGACACAATGAATCTACACATTCTTTATAGTGATTCAATGAGGAGCTATGCAAAAGCCAATGATTAGGCCATATACTTTTACATTGAGTGAGAATTTGATCTTTTGGAGGCCAAAAGGCTAGATAACTAAGAATTGGTTAGAGGTACCAATCAAGCTACTTTAGGCACAAGGATCCTACCCCAAAGATAATTGGATATGGATTCCAAATCCGTATTACTTCATGATTCCCATCAACACCATCAAGATAGGTCTACACATACACAAAGGGTTTTATTATGAAGACCTATTTGAAGAACCCAATAAACAATGGACTCTTCAAGTACCAAGAAGGATAATTCCATTCCTAAAATTTTAGAATCAAACAAGTGGTTAGGTCCTTGAAAAACACTCTATCTAATTATTCAAGCTTACATGTTTTGGATGACATATTTTTCATAAGCTTAATAATATTCAAGTTTCTACGGTGCAAAAAACACTCTCTGGCATAGTCAAAGTTGGGTAGCCTAAATGAGAAAACCATTCATTCATAAAGCCTTGCTCCTAATAAACTTTGTACTAAGATTCATAGATAATAGACCTAATCTTAAGGTTCATATTTGAGTATATTTATGTTGTGTCATTCATGCTAGGTGGAATCTTTGAATATTAATTTTGGATTCGAAATGGTAACCTTAAGTAGAAAAGTATGAGAGTTAGGTTTTTGACAAAAAAATGAACAAAATAGAATGCCCAAAATGATGATTTTTAAGAAATGTATTGAACATAAATAGTGTGGGTCAAAAATGACCAATTATGTTTAAGTGACCACCTTCTTGATCTTGAGGATGCAAAACATATCTTTTTACAAATAGTCATTGATCAATGCTGATGTCTAGCCATTGTTGCATAATAGTAAAGTGGTTCAACCAAATGGTGCCCTTTGAAGGGACAATAGGCTACCACTATTGCATCTGTAGTGTGCCCTTCACCAATTGTGGGTGCCCTTTTGAACTGTGTAATGCCATGTGTACATGATATTTAATTTCTTTTTTAAACTTGCTATATTTTTATTGTAGCTCTTATAGCTACTCACTTACACATGGATCCTTGTGTGTCATGGATGACTATGTGGCCTTCTATAGGACACCTACTTGATTTTTAGGCAAATTCATTGTGGCGTAGGCTATAGTGCAACCATGTCGATCATATGTGAGTCACATTTGGAAATTACCATGCCATATTTTATCCATATAAATGCTTTTCTTGTCCAACCAATATCTCCTCCTATCCTCATTGTGTCCTATCTCGTTATGTGTACATGTATCAATCTACCTTTATGATATTTGACATTGACACATTTGTACATATATCAATCTACCATTATGATAACAAATTTCTCATTTAGCCTTGCCATACAGTTATTATAGCTCTTTTGGCTACTCATTTACACATCAATACTTGTTAGCACATATGCCTATGTGGCATTCTATAGGACACCAATGTGATTTCTATGAAAATCCCATGTGGCATAAGCTATAATGCAACTATGTGAACCCAATGTGAATCCCATATGGAAACAACCATGCCATATGTTATCCAAATAAACACCCTTATCATCCAACTTATACCTCCTACTATCCTCATTGTATCCTATCTCATCCCCACCTAGTAATTGGATATCAATTGTTGTAGGTCACCATGTTATTGTGGCACTACCCCATGTCCACCTAGCTTTCCCAAAATCTATCTTCCCTTCTTAGACATGTGCTCTCTGTAGAGCTATGGCATAAAGTGAATGTTCGATAATGGGTCACCACTTCAATAGATGATGTAGCATAGTTGACTAAAACATAACATATTAAATGTCAATACACAGGGAGTCAACTTGGTTGGGGCATGAAGACTACATCAACATGTCAAGATTGAATGAATGGCCTATTTGCATTAATAATGAGCTAACAATCAGAATAAACCATATTAAAGATGTATAGACAAAAAATGTCAGTATGTAGTTTACTTGAAAAATTAGGCATTTCTAAACGAACTCAAAATGCAATGAAATGAAAGGGATGTTGGAATTAGGGTTGTAGGAAAACACACAAAATTTGGAGAAGACAAAGGAAGCTCAAGGCACACAACAGAGAGAGTATTACTTAGTGTGCAATGGAAAGATAAGATAGCGCTATAGTGATGGGCATATATGCAATGCACGGGGGGCAAAACCTCCTAATGAGGGAAAAAATACGCCGATGGTCCTAAGTGTATTCACACGCATCACTACCACATGTATATGGTAACAAATTCCCCATGGGCATGATGGGTGAATGAGAGTTGGCACATAGAGTACAAGGAATCCATGCCCGAAGTACATGATTAGTCCACAAAGGGAAGTAAGCCCAAAGCATTGTGGAAAGCTTCAAACTCCTTTGTGAAAAGGTCTACAAGGTTGTTCTGTGTTGGCACATAAGCCAAGTTGATCTCTGCTACCGAGAGTCTCTCCTTGACATAGTGTAATGCACCTCAATGTGCTTTTGTGAGCATGAAAAAGTGGGTTCCTTGCAATTGCTAATGCGCTCTGACTGTCAGTGTAGATAGGGTTGGCATTGTCCTATCCAACACCCAAATTATCCATAAGGAGTCTAAGCCATACACACTTAACCGTAGCTGTGAAAACTGTCATGTACTCAACCTTACAACTAGAAGTGGCCACAATAGGTTGCTTCTTGCTCAACCATGATATTCATGAGCTACCAAGCATGAAACAGAAACCACTTGTGGAAACTCGTGTCAAAACAACAAGCCCATTTTGAGTACAAAAAAGCATGTAAATCTGGTGGCAATGATCTCCCCTTGGGATAAAACAAGACAAGATGTAAAGTGCCACTCAAGTAGCAAAAAGTCCTCTTGACAACCTGCCAATGCTTAGACCCTAGGCTATGCATGAATTTGTTGACGTGTGAGATTGCAAACTAAATGCCCGACCTTGTGTTGCATACATAAATGAGGCAGTCAAAAGCAGTTTGGTAAAGAGTTACATTTGCAGGATCACCAACATCATGAAGACTCGACTTCAAACTTGTTTCCATGGGAGTGGCAATAGGTTTGCAATCTTCAAGTCCAAACTTACATAGCAATGTTTCTATGTAACTTTTTTGACACAAGGCAATACCACCATCACATTGCTCAAATTGTATACCCAAGTAGTAATGCAAAAACTCCAAGTATTTCATCCTTAAAGTAGCATGCAAATCAGCCTAAAATTCAGAAATATGTCTCTCGTATGGTCCAATGATCAGCAAATCATCCACATAGAGAACCACAATGAGAAGTACATCACCCTCACACTTTACATACAATGTGCTTTTTGTTGGAATGTTACAAAAGCCTCGTTTGACCAAATGAGTGTCAATTTTCTCATACCAAGTATGAGGAGATTGCTTCAACCCATATAAAGCTTTCTTACATCTCCACACTTTATCATGTTGTCATTTCTTGACAAAACTAGGAGGCTGCATTACATAAACTTCGTCAAATTTGTCACCATTCAAGAAAGCAGTAACAATGTCTGACTGGTGTAAATCCCAACCAAAATAAGCTGCCAACACACATAGGAAATGCACAATAGTCATACAACAAGTGGGAGCAATAGTCTCTTCATAATCTAGGCCTTTTTACTGTGCATAACCTTTTGCAACAAGTCAAGCCTTATAGCAGTCAATCTCACCATCCGGCTTGTGTTTCAACTTGTAGAACCACTTTGTACAATTGCCTTTTTGCCAAGAGGCAAATCACATAAAGTCCATGTGTCATTTTCTTGAAGTGCATCATATTTTGATTTTATGGCAACCATGCAATTTTTTGAATTATGTGCTTCACCAAAAGATAGAGGTTCCTCAACATCATGTAGGCTAGACATAGCCAAAGCATAACAATCTGATGCATAAGATGCATGGTGAGAACCGGATAGTACGACTAGACAAAGGTTCATTCAATTTAATATCACCCAAAGTATGCACCATCCATTTAGGCATACCTCTAGGCTGCTTATTCTCATCCCTTTCCTCATCAAGTACATCATGTACATGTGCATCAGTAATAGGCTGATCTATAATATTTTCCAAAGATGCATGGTGAGAACCGGATAGTACGACTAGACAAAGTTTCATTCAATTTAATATCACCCAAAGTATGCACCATCCATTTAGGCATACCTCTAGGTTGCTTATTCTCATCCCTTTCCTCATCAAGTACATCATGTACATCTGCATCAGTAATAGGCTGATCTGTAATATTTTCCAAAACCCCCATATGTTGTACATTTTCCTCATTGGAATTTACATTTGAACTTCCACCACTAAAAGAGGCAACAAAGTGTCATAAATTTCAAGTGAGCTTACATTACTATCTCTAGTACATGACAACAATGGCTGAACAAAATCTTCCACAAACACAATATCTCGTGAGACCAAGATACACTTTGTTTGCGGATGATACAACCTATAACCTTTTCTTTCAACACTATAACCAACAAAAATATATTTGACAGCCTTATTCAATTTCTTACGTTGCATTTTGTGGCAACAAAGCATATGCCAAATAGCCAAATACATGCATGTGCTCAATAGAAGGCTTTCTATCATGCTATTCTTCATATGGAGTCATAGACTGCAAAGCTTTTGTAGGACACCTGTTTAGTACATAAGTGCACACATGATGGCCTCAAGCCAGAACGAATGCGACAAAGCTTGACTCTTGATCGTACATCATGCCATTTTCGTAAGTGACCTATTTTTCCTCTCCGCAACACCATTTTGATGAGGTGTATACGGCATTGTACATTAGTGTTTTATCCCACAACTAGCCGGAAATGCAATAAACTCATGAGACATTTACTCCCCCTCTCGATCAGAATAGAGGGTACCCACATTATATTTTGAGACATTTTCAGCCAAAGCTAGAAATAGTTTGAAGCACATAAATACTTTGGACTTTGCTTTAAGCAGATGTACTCATGCATGCCTGGAGTAATTAATCACCTAACATACTAGTATCCAAACTCATGGACCATAGCATCTTTGGTAAATTGTGAAGCAGATGTTATAGTCTAAAATGATGTGTAGGCTACTTTATGAAAGGTGCCCTATCATGAGACCAAGAGGGAGAGAGAGAGAGAGAGAGAGAGAGAGAGAGAGAGAGAGAGAGAGAGAGAGAGAGAGAGAGAGGAATTTTAGAGAGAGATTAGAGATTGAGAATGCATATCTCCACTTTTAAACAACTGACGGGAGAGAAACAATAAGCTTGAGATATTTTTGGAGGGAAATAAGGAAGAAGAGAGAGAATATAAAGAGGTAATAAGAGAGGTGCAACTTTAAATTTTTTAGAATTAAAAAGGTAATTTTTGGACAAAGAGTAACTTCAATAGATCTGGTAAAATGTACATATATCCTTTGAGAAAATAAGAAACAATAAGTTTAATTAGGACTCTCTAGGAAATCTACCCCACCATTCTAACCTTTATCAAAGCTTGATTAAGTTTTCAGTATTTCCTGACACCACCAAATAAAGAGGCCCTCATAGGCCCTATTCTATTCCTAATGGTGTCAAAGTTGTAGATTATTTTCATTCACGAGACTTGGTTGACGCTAGCAAAAAAAAAACACATGGATCCCATTCCCATTGTACTTCTTCACCCATTTTTGAAAGTTAGCCGGTCTAACCCTCCTAGTATGATCCACTTTAACTCTTTAAGGAATTACAATTTTGGTTTCCAAGTGCTAGACTTTTGTGTTATGAAGTTGTGACTCCATTGACCCTCTATTGTTCTGATAGTCACCTTGCAAATTCTTCTTGGATTTGTTGTTTCTTGCATTCATCCAATCCTTTAGGATAAAATACCCACTCTCGTCCAATTTTGTTTGATTATGAGTAGATCCTTTCTTATTGTTCATACTCCCAAATGACTGTCCAATCTTAGATGGATCTACCTTTTTTCTAGTTTGGCATCTGATGTTTATTAACCAACTAACTCTTACTTGAATATCATCATGAAGAAGTTGTTATTTTCCTTGGAAACTATATTGTGGTAATATGGTAGGCTCATTTTGACTAAAACATAGATGATTTTGCTATCTTTGCTTTGGAATTTTCTATCCATAAAATTTCAATTGATTTTTCATGTTCCCAATAGTAAACCCCCAGTGTTCTCATTGTATGTCATAATCCACTACATGATTCTTGAATTCGCCAAAACATAAATGTCATGTCCCAAAGGAAGGGGTTTCTCATGCATCCTTCATAGCAACTTTGGTGCTTTTAATTGCCCCCACTGTCCAAAGTATCAAGATCTTGGATCTTAACATACCTTGTATCTTTCCAATCCATATAAAATTCCCCTTTTTGGTTGTAATAATTGACTCTATAAACACTACATTGTCATAGTCGTTAATTTTGACACAACGTTGGATTAGCATAGATTTGCATCTCACACTCATTTTTCATATGATGGGTAATCAAGAATTTTTATGTCAATCTATTGTCTCCACTTACTTGTGATTAAAATCATAGAGACTATTTTACAGCTAGAGTCAAAATAAGTGTCAAATACTCACATTAGTAATGGAGTGGACTAATTTCTTGCTATACTGTTGTGCTCCTCTGCTTGCTCTCTTTGCCATCGCTCACTACCCCCCCTTCCTTGCTACCCTTGTTGCCCCTTCCCCTTCACACCTGTTGCCTTAGTTTCTCCCCACCCCCTTGCTCGTTGCCCTCACTACCGCTACCCTCCCCCCCCCCCCCCCCCCCCCCCCCCCCCCCCCCCCCCCCCCCCCCCCCCCCCCCCCCCCCGCCTCCCAAATCACCCTTCCCCACCCCACCCTTGCCTCACAGAGCCTCCCCTTTCTCTCTTCCCTTTGCACCCACCCCTCCACCTTTTTCTCCTAGTCAAATGTTGTTGATAGCTCCACGGAATCAATCACTTGGAAGGATTTGCTCGAACATGAGAACTCTATTATTTCACTTTCACTAACACTGGCAAACATAGATGGAAGCTCGTGCTCTACCTCAGAGGGACTCAAATGAAGTCCCCTCATTTAACCCCGCAAAGCCCACCATTTGAATTGCTATGTCACCAATAGAGCAAGCATGCCTTGCAATAGAGTTGGAGTGCCTTCAAGTCAGGCCACTTGTGTTATCTACAAGATCATTAGTAGTTGACCTAGTAGAGGCAAGGTGCATGACGTCCTCCAGGCTTGTCTCCTAGCAGACGTGAGAAAGATCATTGACATAAAGGTTCTTGGGTGAGGGTACTACCAGATTGAGTTTGAGACTCTTGAGATGGATGCAAAGGTCATTTCAATGATCCCGCTGGCCATTTCAGCAGTCAAGGCTCATTTTTTATAGTGGCACCGTGGTTTTGACCCAGATTTAGATGTTCTTTCCAAGGAAGCAGATATGCCCAACTCAATTTGCTTCCCCGGCTTGAGGGTACCTCCCGCTTCTTTTTAGGAATGGTTTTGAGATTGGGATAGTCTTGAAGACTGTGCACGATAGCTTTAGTTGCTACCAAGGATGTAGTTATACCCACAATATGTGTTCTCATTCAAGACATCCACACCCTCCCAAAGGTAGTCCTCCTACCTAGGGTGAATGGTGGGTGGCTCTACCAGAGGGTGGAGTATTTGAGACTCCCAAATCAGTGTTTCATTTGTAGACAGATGGGCCATTTAGAAAGGCTTTTCCTTTGCAAGAGATCTTGACCCGTGTTGCATGTTTATCCTCCCAAGGCTAACCATGCACAAAAAACATGTACACAAAACACACAAACTAGCACCTCTTTAGAGCCCAGTGACTAGCCAACTAATGGCTGGCAGCAGGTGCATGGTTGCCATTGACAGGGACAAGCTCATCACATCGCCCCCTAGTTGCTCGACTCCTATAGTACATTCTTATACTATAGGAGTATCACCTTTGTGAGAGTCACATTTGGTGTTGTGGTCAGATCTTGCATGGTCACTATGAGACCTTTTGGGGTCAACTACTTTTGGGCCTGGAGGCATTCAAGGAGGTGTATAGATGACAATTGTGGACTCACATTAGCCAGCCATTTTGGGTAGAGGTATTATTGGTCCAGGTAGGGCCCAATGTATCACTATTATGCAGGTTCATCATAGCCTTATGGGCTTCCTAAACATATATGCACACAACCATGTGAGTGCACTAGCTGAGTATTGGACACATATTGTTGAGTCCTTGCCTCATACAAAGCACTGGTATGTTGGGGAGACTTTAACATGCCAAAGGACCCCTCAAACAGGATTGGAGGCATCCATGCTATGGTTTTGGGGCTTAGTTAGCAGTTTGGGAGCATCTTTGTATGACCTTGAGGATTTATGGTGTTATGCACGTTTTGTTCGCCCCTCAAAAAGTCTCTTTCTCTAGGTTTTACCAGAGAGTAGGGAGCATGAATCTATCTAGGATAGATCGCTTTTATGCTAGTGATCACATTTGTGACATGGGAAGATCATTTTACATTTTAGAAGGGACCACCTTTTCCAAGCATGTGCTAGTGATACTCATTGTGTCAGATAAACAGTCTAGTGGTAGTGTCATACTATGGATCCCAGAGAGGATTTTATTGGATACAGAGCTCAAAGATTAGGTTGAGGCACTTTGGATTGAGAGTTTGGACATGCACGATATTCCTACCACTAGAGTGGCCAGTGGCCTTGTAGAGATTAGTTGTTTCCTCCTTCAGGATTTTGTAGATCGTTTGTTAGCGATCAAGGAGAAGGAGGAGAGGCGATTGTGATGAGGATTCCTTATTTGCAATGGATGTAAGAGCATAATCTTGGTACCCCTTGGATGGAGGAATAGATGCAGTAGGCTTGACATGATTTGATTACCATTGAGGAGCAGTGCCACAAGTTTACCTTCCACCATCAGGCATCTCAATGGACCCAGGTGGGAGACAAAGTTACTAGCAAGTTTTTTAGATTGTGGGCCCTCGACATGCCCACACCATTGTTAGCCATTTGAGGAGGCCCAATGGGTCGGTTGTTATAGAGCCGGAGGATATGTGTGCAATTAACACTAGCTTTTATTGTGAACTTCTTTTAAAGCCAAGCCATAGTCTAATTTCCGAGATGCATGCAGGGAGCAAGTGTGAGCATAGATGCCTTGCTTAGTTTACTAAGAAGATGAAAGAGAGGCTTGATATGCCTCTCTAACCAAAGGAGTTGCACGAGGCCCTTTGGACACTTCCACAAGGTAGCTGCCCAGGGGAGGATGGTTTGACTTCTAGTTTCTTGTTGCAGTACTGGGAGATGCTTTGTCTTGACGTATGTAGTGCTTTATTAGCACATTTTTCATATTGGTGAAATGTCAAATAGTATGAGTTAGCTTGATCTTTCTTATCCACAAAGAGGGAGGATCTTTGGATGAGATTCAGTAGTGGTGTCCCATCACCATTCTCAACTTAGTCTACAAAATCTTAGCAAAGGCTCTGAGTTTGAGGATCCACCCACTACTAGAGAGCATTATACATGAGACACATACATGCTTTGTCAGGGAGTGCAGCATCCTTGATAGCATCCTCACTTTTTGGGAGGGGTCTGTCCTTGCACACCTCAGAGGAGAGGATCTTGTGGTAATCTTTCTCAATTTGGATAAGGTGTATGATAGAGTTGACATTAGGAAATTTTGGAGGTCATTTGGAGGGCCATATGAAGAGAGAGAAAAATAGAGCGCGTCCAATGAGCATGAAGGCTACGTTACGTAGGAAAGTACCTGGAAAGACTCAAAAAATAGGAAAATAGCATAAAACTTTCACGAAACTAGGATTGTAGCATAGTAATTTCCTTCCTTTTACCGAGCTTTTAGGTGCTTGCGTGTGGTCCCACTTCTGATATTCTCTCATGGTCATTAACCTACTGGAGGGTGACCATTAAGCCCGCACAAGATATTGGAATTTTAAAACACTTTCCCTCCATTAGAATGCTTTCAAAGTGAATCTCCCTCCACTAAATCTTTTCTCTGAGAGTTATGGCATCCACGTCTTCTCGCCCAAGAGCCTCAAGGTGTTTACTGTCTCTCACACCAACAAACAACAACGGCACTTTGCCTAAAAGGCCAAGTAGTAGCATATCCTCAATTACAATACCAGCTTCAATAAGTGCAGACAACCAATGGGTTGGACAAAGGATAAACAAAGGTTCATGGGTCCTCATGCAACCAAGAAGACCCAAGAGGTCTAGTGGTATCAACGTTTACCGCTCAACATGGAAGGCCAGGGTGTTGGATTTCAAAGTTGAGATCGGCAAAAGATCTGTAAAGGAAGTTCTTGTTCAGCATGTGTTTACCCATCCAGAGGTGATAGCAAATGGTGGAAATGTATCAGATATACATCAACCACGTTGCAATTGTAAGTACTCTTGACATGTGAACTTACTGATACTCTCATTATAACTTTTCTTATATATTTTGCAATGTTTCTCCCGCTTGTTATGAGTAATGTCTCTACTCTTCACAACTCAATTACATTAGATTTGTCATTTGTACTTATTGATACTCTTAGTTTAAATCTTCTTATATATATTGCAGATGTTTATCCCTCTTCTTATGAGCAATGGAAGCCTGTGGAGTGCATAATAGGCCTCTTCCATGTTGTACATGCCCATATTGGTTCTGTACAGTACTCAGAGAGGAGTAGCAAAAGATTGGCTGATGAGGGAATCTTTTTTTATGACCACTTTTACCAACTCAGCTCAGGGAATAAGAATGGCATGTTGGTGAAACTGCCTCTACCAACCGATTGGAACACTGTGGACTGGCCAGTTCCCGAGGAAACAATGGTGGAGGCAATGCGAAGTAAGCTCTACAAGGATATACAAAGGTCTCTACGTAGCTCTATTCCTACCAAACTGGTTAGAATTGCAAACTTTTTTCCTGTTGCACTCTTCATAGAGCTGTTTCATAGCTACAACATCAGAGTTACAAAAACTATGTTCATGTGCAAGTCATTTCAGCAGTCATCCTGTGACAAACTTCTTGACAAAGGATGGTATGCAAAGGAAGAGATTGGTTTACGGTGCGAGGTCGCGCTTGATACTCTAGTTGTCAAGTACATGATTGCAAGCCAATCACTGTTACTCTCATTTTGGTATATGCGATCACAAATGCTAAACGGTAAGTACATTCCTATGGACCAGGTTTCTGCAGGTTTGGAAGATAATCCTACTATGGATGTGGAAGTGATTGATAAAGAGCATGGCCTACTATTGGTGGTTACAATAAGGGAGCTATGCAGTCTTCAGCATTTGCGAAATGACATCATTGAAGAGTCAATGGACAAGGAACTATCAGATTTTTCCTTTTTCTTAGCTGGCCGTAAGGTGATGCGGCGAAGAGAAAAAGATATTTTGTGCAAAGAGTTGGATGGTCGGGTTGAAGTAGTGTCAATGTAACAGATATTCTTGTAAACCCAAGTGTATACAAATGACTTTCAAGACATGAAGTTTATTGATCTCATTTTTCAATTGTGCCCTGTGAAAAAGTGTGCTTGAAATACATTTCTTTACCACGTCAAATCTCTCTCTCTGTCTCTCTCTCTCTCTCTCTCTCTCTCTCTCTCTCTCTATATATATATATATATATATATATATATATGTTAGACAAGACAAAGACAGATAGAAGAATCATCTTAATTCATTAGAAAGTACAAACTCGTCCGTGAACAATGGACTGAGATACAATTTCTGTAAGTATGGAATCAGAATGTCTTCAAGGTAAAAATCGAAGGAATGCCCCTCGAAAGAAGGTGGTGAGATAGTTGTTCCCGACGGATTTAGTTCTCCCTTTTCAGGAGTATCATCAATTAGTAGTGTATTAGTTGCATCAAAGGGTACACCGATTTGGCTAAACGGTTTGTACAAAAGAGGTAATCCTGGTTTTTTAGGGTGGTAGTGGCCCTCAACGGTAACGCATTTTCTTTGATCATACAAAAAGGCAAAATCTGACGTGTGAGCTTGGCATACACTGCAAACTATTGCAACTAGTGGCGATAAGTTTTGCCTTTGCATTGAAGACCATATGCCAACTCTGAAGCGCAGAAGAAGAAACTCAATAAATTCCTTGGTTCCTGGACGAACCACGACTCGACAAGTTCCCATCCGAAACGTTTGCAAATCCTCAAAGGGTCCTCTGTCACCAAGAGGCACCCGCATCAGCAGCAATCCATTGACGTCCAAGATAATCAACCTCTGTAAAAGTTGACAAGTACATATAAGTAGTTAGAAGCTGAACATATTTTGCCATACTTGAATAGACATTACCGGAACAACCGTATCTACAGGTAGCAAGGGTCCATACTGGGTCTCTGTAGTGTTCATGTCGTTGTTGCTCTCCTCCGCTTTATCTTCATAGTCATCATTCAAATCTTCATCAGGGGTCTCCCCCATGGCCCTTTCTGCCTGATTCAAGGTTGATCGGCTTGCCTCATACATCCTTCCCTGATCCATATCATTTTGCTCATCCCTAGGCCTGCTTTCCTCATCTATATCCTTTTGCTCATCTATAGGCCTGCTTTCCTCATCTTGGGTTTCAGCCATAGGCTCTTTTGGCTCTTCCACTGGCTGACTTGGCTCTTTCATTGTCTCCTCCGGTTGAACCTTAGCAGCTTCCATATGCTCATTTGTCCTTTCCTCATCCTCGACTCTTTGATCTTCTGCTGATATGACACCCTCGGCCCGATGCAATTCCACTGTATCGGATGTAGGGGTTTGTCGTGGTGGCACATCATGTTTTGTAAGATCAATAGTGCGCTCATCCAAGCCACTATCTTCAAGCTCTCTAGGGCTAGACATAGTAAGCAGGTGTTGTATTAAACTTACCCGGTATCTTTGCAAATAATCATATGTGTAGTTTTTTAAAGCACTCTGCAAAATTGAAAGACCACATGATGAGAATTCTTTTATAGACTAAACCAAAACTAACTGAATGCATTGCCAAATGGGTACCTTAGTCATGAAAGGTTTTAATGCAAAGTAGCTTTGCAGGACATATTCTGCATGGAGAAGACATCTCCAGCCGCAAGAATTCCCATCGGTTTGATTTGGGACAGGTACTTCTTTGATTGGGGCCTTGTATAGTTCATACCTTCCACATAGCTTGCCATAGGCAAGCAACAACCTCTTTATACAACTGCACAAAGCAATGTCAAGATGTTAGCATGAGGCTTCAAATTTACATGGATATCTATAATAAACACTTTCTGATACAAAACACTTACAGCCTAATTTCAGGGTGGGTTCCTTTTATTGAATTGAACACCCACACTGCTGGTTGGTCAACATCAAGGCATATGAGACTCCAGTGATGGTTGTTCTCATATGGGAA
>NC_140954.1:13496411-13531411 GCF_014529385.1 Adiantum capillus-veneris
ATTACTACACCTACACAGCAATGGCACTAGCTCTTGGTAGACAAAACCCAGATGAACTTTTAGAGTATGGCAAACATCTCATGATTCGTTACAAGGGTGACGTGCCAAAAAACAAAATTGAACCTTCAAAATCTTGATACACTTCAAGTACCAATTGTATAAGATCATGTATTACATAAATTTTGTACAATGTCATCCACTCAGAGTATCTTTCTCCACTTGTGATTCACATACACCATTGTCTCTCTCCACCTTCATTGACTTTCACGAGCTCCGGAGTTGTTGTATGCCATTGATCTTTTAGCTTTTTGTTGTTGTAAATGTCTGATGGCTTGTGCTGTTGCTGAATTTTCCAAGACTTCTTTTGCCTGCATTCGATGAATGATTCTACGATAGAACCATTCAAATAGTTCTCTCAAACTGTTAGCCTTGATTCGAGAGCCACCATGTCGTGTGTGCCTGAAATAAGCATTTCTCGCCATGTAATGAGACTTTTCCATCCCTTGGGTATTCCATATTGCCGGGTTCCCATACTTCTGTATAAAATATGGCAAATGATTGAAGATGATGTGCTGGATATGAAAACAGATTAGTTAGAATGTTTTACAGTCACATATTTGCACATAAGAGAGTAAGAATACATTATAATACCATGTAGTGAGTAATCTGGGTGTCTGTCCATGCTGTCTTGAATGATTTTTTCAAAAGGTTGAGATTTTCCTTGAACTTGTTCATATCACCTTGTGACCAGTCATCTTTGTCGCACATCAAAAATAGGATGTCTATTGATCGCCAAACCTCAGCCTTCGCGTTACGAGTAGTTGGTTCGTGGTCTTTGACTGCAATATGTAGCTTTTTCCAGCTCTGATACTCTACCTTGCTAACATAAGATGTGTTATATATTTTTCCATGTTTTGTTAGCTTTGGATCTCTTGTACCTTGGGGCTTAGATAAAAACCTCCGTGCCTTCACCCCACCGATGGATGGTTTGCATGGGACATCCTTCTCAGCAGTTGATCTCTTTTCATCCCACTGGATTTTCACATTGCCACCATGAAGCCCCATATCCGACAGTACCATTTCTAAGCACTGCAAGGCTACTTGTCGTTCTGCAGAGTTCTTAATCTTCCAAGCAAACCCGATGTATAAGTAGACCAATTTCTCTACAATTCTACAAAGGGCATGCATTGTACAAATGTGGACATTCACAAGTGGTATTTTCAAAACTGGTCGAAAAGCAGGATCCTCAATGTGACGTGTTGGAGCTTTTCTCCACCACTTTGGGTCCATGAACTTTGCAGGCTCCATGCAGAACAAACACGGTGACTTTGCCATTGCACCCATTCCACAATTATACATGCACTTTAATGTTTTAAGGTCACCTGCAAGATGCCACTGAACTTGAAAGTCTCCCCTTCCATCTAGACGTAGTACCTCTCCCTGGTTAGTCTGTCGATCAATCAGCTCCGGAATATTAGTTCGATGGAACACCCAATATAGAATCTCATGATCTTCTTTCTTTACCTGCAACACAAAATAAATGAGACTTAAGTAGATCTGAACATTTGAGCTTACTTGAGAATATCGCTTACCTCAAACGCACCAAGCCACCATATGTTAGATTCTGATTGAACACTAAAATATAAAGGATCATCACTGGGACACTTTGAGAGGGCTCTATTCATTAAAGTAATAGTAACACGCTCTAGCTTTTTCTCTTTAACAAGCTCACACTCATCCAGTTTTAACACAAAATGTAATAGTCCACGTGACTCTTCAAATGTGATGTTTTAAAACTCCACCATTCTCTTCTGTAGTATCCGCAGGTCCATAAAAATATTGTTGAACTCATCATATGCCATGTTCGCTCCATGGCCACTGTAAGTTGCTTTAATATGAAAGGGCTGTCCAAGATAGTCTCCCTGTGCCTCGTTAAGCTGAAGCCTCTCTTTCCAAACACTTGAGGCTGATGGTAGAAGTTTGGATTTTATACCCTTCCTAACAAAGATGGATGAGACAGACTTTTGGATAGCCGAATATCCTCTTTTGCTTACACCAAGTGAATCAAGTGTGCCTTGTATCTCTTTTGCAGGCACTGAGTTCTCTGAAATAAAGCGGTCCACTACATTTCTTTGTAGAACCTTAAACTTCTTGTCATGTACTATATCTGCTGCCAGGCTTCTACTTATAAGTGGCTTCAATCTCTTTCCTATATTGGCTTTGGGGTCAATGTTTTCCTTGTCAGGATAGATTGAATCTCTACATGAAGACAATGCATAAGTAAATAACAGAAAATTTGCTTCACTAACACTATTTAGGCACATGAAAACAATGCATAACAAGAAAAAACAAAGAGATTACTTAACTAAGACAATGTAGCCAACCAAGAAGCATCACCTTAATGCTCGGATTCTTTTCTTGAGACCTCCTGATGCAACCTGCAATGTTTCAAGATTGCGCAATTTCTTCTTTCGGATACGACCACCCAAGATGGTGTCCTTCATTTGACAACTTCGCACCTTTCCTTTCAGTTCTTGTACCTCTGTTTTATGTTGCAAAATGGTAACCTGATCTGTACAATGTAAATGTGAAAGGCGAACAATCTCACATTGTTGAGCTTGGAGAATGCTCTTGTAAGTTTCAGCTTCTCTTGTAAGTGATTTACAATAACCCAGAAGGCCGTTTTCTCCATCACCAGCAAAGGTCAATAAGCTTGTAGGATTGACAAATGGTGGAGACGCATTAGTTATTGGATTATTAGGGTAGAGAGAGCCTCTCGTCCAGATATCTATGTGTTTAGCTCCTTGAGCTCTGAGCGTGTCTATGGAGGTGGGAGGTATATGTGTGTGTTTGTTTTACTGCGCTTAATCAATGGTTGGTACTCATTGTCCAAATCAATGTGAAGGTGATATTTGGCTCGTTTCTGGGTAACATTTGTGCCATTTGAGGAGTGCGCCATTAGCCAAATGTGCAGGTTTAATGGAAAGTGAATAGCGGCTGCGGATTCGTCCCTCCATGTTAGCCTCATTCCCTCCGTATTGACGTTGTTCATTCAATGCAACTGAAAAGAGGATTATCGCTCAATCACTACGAACGAATGTTCAGAGGAGTAAGGAATCTACTTAAAGTACACTTTTTGAAGTTTTACTATGAAAGACCCAGCTCTTTTATTTGCCATTTTTTCTAGAGAGAGAGTGCAAAAAATACATTTTCTTAGAAGGCCCTCCAAATGACCTCCGAAATTTCCTAATGTTGGGATTTCCTCAAGGGAACTCTACAATGGATGGGGTTTTTAGATGCTTGGATTAGGGGAGTGTCAGTTCTCTACATGTGGGCACACAATTAGGTGCTTCTAGCAGGAGGAAGAGGGGACCGTTTCATGCTCACATGGTTAGACAAGGATTCCCTCTTGCCCCTTTCTTATTTCTCTTCTATGCTGAAGTGATGAGCGTAGCTTTCAGGTATCTCAATATTCCTTTCACTACCTCCCAATGTTTCTTGCCTGGGTTTGACATGTATCGACTTACTACTCCCACTGCAAATGCAATGTCTGGGCGAGTAGCAATCATTGCATACATCAAACTACCCACTGCAGACGCATATGGAATCTTATCCATTTCAGCCTGTTCTTCCTCAGACACAGGACAATCTTGTTTGCTAAGTTTCACATATGGTGGCAATGGAACACTCGATGCCTTTCCCTTCTCCATATTGAAACGTTGCAAAACCTTGTCAATATACTCTGTTTGAGATAACCAAATCAACTTCTTTGATCTGTCTCTCTCAATGCGCATGCCAAGTATATGACTTGCCTCACCCATGTCTTTCATGTCAAACGATTTTGCCATCTTTGACTTCAAAGCTGAAATTTCTTCCAAGTGCTTGCCAGCAATCAACATGTCATCCACATACAAAATAAGGATCAGCCAACTTCCATCCTTAGCCTTCTTTGTAGATAGACAGTGATCGAACTCACTACGTTTGTAGCCTTGAGAAAGCATAAACTTGTGGAATTTATGGTACCATGCCCTCGGTGATTGTTTTAAGCCATAAAGACTCTTTAACAACTGGCATACCCAATCTTCCTTGCCTTTCTCAACAAACCCTTCTGGCTGCTGCATGTAAATTTCCACATCTAAATCACCATGCAAGAACGCTGTCCTGACATCCATTTGGTGCAACACCAAATCTAATATGGCAACCAATGCAAGAAAGAAACTCAATGTAGTCATCTTGACCACCGGAGAGAAGACTTCATCAAAGTCAATGCCTTGTTCTTGCTTAAAGCCCTTGGCAACAAGCCTCGTGGTTCCACTCTATCCTGTCCTTGCTCAGCCACAACCTGTGGTTCCACTCCATCCTGTCCTTGCTCCTCTTGAGCCCTGACATTTTGTCTTGCACGTGCAGGTCCATCTTCTTGGAAGACAACTCTTGTAATCTCCTCAACCCTCTCTGGTTTAGAATGATATTTGGATTCATTAAAGTGAACATCATTTCTGCGGACAACCTTTCTGGATTCGGGATCCCAAAGTCTATACCCCATCTCACCAGAATTACCATAGCCTAGAAAGATGCACTTTCTACTCTTTGGCTCAAGTTTGTTCCTAAATTCCTTTGGAACATGAGTATATGCCTCACAGCCAAAGACTCTGAGATGCTTGTATCAGGGCATTTTGCCTGACCATACCATCTCTGGCACTGAATCCTTCTGCAAAACCTTGCTAGGAGATCTATTTACAAGATGAACAGCTGTTGATACAGCTTCAACCCAAAACCCATTTGGCAGCTATGCATTAGACAACATACTTCTGACCTTCTCTTGTATGGTCCTATTCATCCTCTCAGCAACACCATTTTAAGGAGGATTTTAAGGAGCAGTAAGTTCACGTTTTATACCTTTTGACTCACAAAAGTCCTGAAAGGCCTTTGAAACATACTCTCCACCATTGTCAGTGCGTAAGCATTTAAGCTTCTTGCCACTCTGATTCTCCACAAGTGTCACAAACGTTTTGAAAACACTAAACGCTTCATCCTTGTGCTTGAGAAAGTAAACCCATACTTTCCTCGAGTAATCATTTATAAATGTCATAAAGTAAGAAGCTCCCCCTAGAGATAGGTTAGGCATAGGTCCACACAAATCACTATGAACAAGTATCAACTATGTATCTCTTCTACTGCTTCTATGCTTATGTGGCTGCTGTGTTTGCTTACCATACAGACAATGTTCACAGAATTCAAAATCATTAAATGAAAAGCCAGGCAAATAACCAGAACGAGACAAGATTTCCATTCCCTTCTTGGACATATGTCCTAACCGGCTATGCCACAAAGAAACGTTCGGCTGCTCAGTTACATTGATTACATTTTTAGAGACATTTGATACATAAATCATGTAAAGTCCTCCAGACTTTACTCCATGTGCTACTGTCATAGAACCCTTGGATATCTTCCACATGTTCTGTCCAAAAGTGGTGACGTAGCCAGCATCATCAAGTAAACCTGTGCTGATCAAGCTCTTTGTAATTGCGGGAACATGTCTCACATTCTTCAGCGTGAAAGAAGAGCCATTCTGAAACTTCAATTGAACATCTCCAACACCTAAGATCTCACATGTCTGCCCATTGCCTAGCCGAACATGATCTTTAGTGGTCACATAAGAGGTAAACCACTCCTTGTTTGGAGACACATGAAGTGATGCCCCTGACTCTATAATCCACTCACTCATTGCATTTCCATCAGATGCTGTAAGAAGAGCTGAGTCCATTGTATTCTTCAAGAAGTAGATGTCTCCTGACACTAGACTGTCATCCTCTGCAACAGTGTTCGTCACATTTATTTCTTGAATCTTCACTGAGGACTTGTTCTTCTCACTATGGTCTTCAGCTTTCTCTTTGCCTTTTTCTGCTTTCCATTCTCTGCAGTCTCTTTTCATGTGACCCTTCTTGCCACAATGGTAGCATTCTATGTCACTCTTGCCTTTAGCACTGCGGGACTTGCTACGAGACCGATTCCTCTTTCCACCTTTGTACTTTTCTTTGGTCCTTCCCCTGACAACTAAGGTTGTTACTTTGCCTTTGTCCATTGTCTTTCTATTGGTTTCTTCAGAAGCAGACTTCCTTCTACACCTGCTATGTTCAAACCATTTGGAGGTGCACAATTACTCAAAGCTGTGTGAAAAGTGTCCCAACTTTCCGGCAATGTGACCAACAGAAACATAGCTCTAACAGGTTCATCAAACTTGACACCTTGAGCTGAAAACTGACTATAGATTGTGTTGAGTTCATTCAGATGATTGGACATAGGTGTCCCTTCTTTCATCTTCAAGTCAACAAGATTCTTAAGCCAGTATACCTGTGAAGCTGCACTCTGCTTCTCATAAAGATCACTCAGCTTTAACCATGCTTGATAAGCCGACATCTCGTCTACTACATTGAAGTAAACGCTTTCTGCCAAAGTTAGCATAATGGTAGAAAGTGCCAATTCATCCATTTCGCTCCATTCATCTTCGTCCATATCTTTTGGTTTTATCCCCTTTAGCTTTATAGGTTTGATCTGCTTCTTTTGTACCAACACGTGCCAAATCTGCTTCTTCCACAATGGGAAATTGGTTCCATCCAGCTTCTTGATATTGTAAAGAGCAGTGTCCTGTGATCCAGCCATAGCTACGCTTCACAGTAGTTTACTTTTCTGGGAAAAATTTGGGAGATTTCCCCATGTAAACTGACCTCTGAACCAATATCAACCTGTCAAATGAACCAAGAAAGCTTCAGATTCTGCAGAAATTTTGGCAGAGTCTCCTTTGTAAAATGGCTCTGGTGTACTAAAAACAGACCAAAAAACAGCTCAAAAAACACTCTCTCTCTAACACTGTAAGCTGCGGGTAAAGCCGTCCTGCACCTGTACTGTCTCTCACTGTCCTGTCACTGTCCTGTAAGCATAGACTGCGACAATGCCTCAACGGCAGTAAAGCAAAGATGCAATCCCAACTGTCTAACTCACAGTCAATACATCCTAGCTGCCTATCTAAGGGTGCTCGAGGGATCGCTCCAAGACCTGTATCACCGAAAGGATCTCAACATTCGAGAATCCCCCAGCTCAATAAAACCTCACTCGACCCTCAACAAAGGCTGCAGTAAATCTGACAGTACATAGACTTCCCACAAAGTCATGCATCCACAAATTTTCCACTGTATGCTGTAACCGCTGCGGCGGTTGTTTGCTGCGTGACTCACAGCTAGCAAACCCTTAACAGACATACATCATCTCTGACAATACATCCCATGTGGAAGTACCTGCAATGTCAGGATGAAATCTGGAATATCAAGCAGCAAACACAAGCTACCTGATGAACTAGTGGATGTCGCCTACAGTCTGTGTGTAGATGCGCCCGTGTCATATGTGACACGCCTCCAAGAACTGTGAGCCGTCCTTCGATGTGTAGACAGCCACAAATCAACACTCTGGGAGTGTCAATATCCTCAACACTTGCAGTCGTAGGCCGAAAACCCCAAATTTGCAGAGTCGGATCTGCACCCGTCGAGACCACGTAGTCGAAAATGGCTTGCGCAGACCTTTGTCGAAGCCGAACGGTGGCCGAGATGACCTCAGAATGAAATTCTGACAACACCGAGCCCTTCGAGCCCTCCCACGAGATTTGGGGCCGTGTCTTCGCCTGTCGAATTTCACTCCAATCTGAGTTGGTGACTCTAGCCTCCTGCAGTGCTGCCCCAAGCCTCGATCTGAGCTCTGATACCAGTTGAAGGAGTACGAGCGGAAGTGCGACGCGAGAGAGAGTGCGAGAAGAAGAGCACGACGATATGGTGAACTCGCTCTACTGTAATGTGTAGAGCATAGTGAGTTCTTATTAGGTTTTTACAAAAGAATATGTGTACATACCTGGCGGCCCGCTCACTTACCTGGGCGACCACATTGGGCTTTATACCCCAACACTCTTCGCTTCAGCCACTCACCTAGGGACCTCCTTCTTCTAGTACACAGCTCGACTGGGCAGACACATATAGAGAGGTTCGTCGAACAACTTCTCGGTAGTTTGTGTTGCTGATCTACTACAATTGGGAGTTGGTTGGTATGTGGCATCTTCTTGGTAGCTTATCTTACTTGTGACCACCCACTTGAGACCCAGTGTCACTATCTGTGGCACTGTCCCATAGTGCAACAATTTTGGCTACGGATCCTTTGGCTGATGTGTGCACTGTCTTCAACTAGTCAGTAAACTTGGGGGATAACAACATTGTCCACACTTATGGGCCCTACACTCAATTTTGAGATGGCCTCAATCACAACAAGATGACAATGATTCAAAAGGGTCATCCTACACTCCATCCTGCCACATAGCTTATCCCTCAGGAGTGAAGCAATGAGAGAGAGTGGTGTTGGGAGCTCATTTGTGTCCTAACACTATGGTTCATTTGGTGAGCCCAATCTTTTTGCATCTTTGAGGATCACCCTATTTCTTTGGTGGAGACCATTTGTGGCGTCTGGTTGGAGCTGGTTCATACACTCAGGGGCCACTTTGAGAGACTCCAGGGCAGCTACAATCGCATGAGGGAGCATTGTGAGGCCTTCTTGCAACTTTGGCACCCAAGACGCTTTCACCTTGGTTCATGGCATGCCAAAATGGTAGTACCATCCACCAGTGTGGATTTTTTCTCTCCCCCATTTTTTGATATAGACATCATTGTACATATCTTGTTTTTTGATTGGGAGAGTCTCCCCACATGCTGATGTAGGGGCAGATTGCAGCCCTTTGGGAACTTTTTTAACTAATGGAAGGATATTTTCTTGGAACGAAGGTGTCAAATACCTCTTCTAGAATAAACAAAGTCTCTCAAATTGGTTAACACTCTCTTTCATAGAGACTCTACTTTTTGAGTCCTTACTAAGTTCCCAATGACCCAAGATATTACACAATCTAAGGCTCATTAACCTTCTTGTTGTGTTTAGTTCTTAGTTTCCACTGGTCCAATCCTAATGCTCTCCATGGATCAAAGATAGGTTTCATAGCTTCTTAAGATTCTAATCTTCTCATTAATACCGGTGGAAAATCCTACAAATCAATCATTTTTCTTAATAGCCTTTCTATCTCATTTGAAACTGAGTTGATTTAATCCCACTTAGAGTGGTGACAAGAGCCCAAGCTAGAGCCAATGTAAACCAACCTATCATTGCCCTCAATTGAGGATCCATTACTATAATAGCTTCCTTCCGATCCATAAAGAAAAAACATGCATGGACATTGCATGGGAAGTGTCAAAGGCCATAAGGGCACTTGAGATAAGGGGAATGATAATGGAACTAACACATCAAAGACTAACTCCCATGAATCCATAGAGCTAGAATCACCCCAATCTGGAATCTGCTCCGAGTTCATTATCACACCACCCCAAGACAAAACTACACAAAAATATGGGGTCTTTGAGGCATGAAAGAATCTCAATGGTTTGAGAGAACTAAAAAGAAAAACCCAAGATAGGCCAATGAGTTTTCAATGTTTTTGACGTAGCTTCACCCAACTATGGTGATTGTTAAATTGGATGATGGTCTATGGAGGCGAGGTCAGCTCTCATGAAGGTTCTATCAAGTTGAAGGAATTCCCCTTCAACCAAAAGCTAATGGAGACAACGCAAGCCACACTTGAGCCGTTCCCTTATTAGAAACTCAAGAAAGCATCTCTTATATTGAACACAATATGTAAACAAGAAAAAAAAACACGAGTCTGTAAACTAAGTAGGCACAAAAATGTAATTCAAATCTATAATCACGGACATACACATGAATTCGATGAGGCACAACAATCAAGGGCTACCTCACATCAATAGGAAAATGCCCAAGGAACTTTCCTCCTACCAATCTACCACTTGTTGGACATCAAGAGGGACTCAAACAAAAAAGCAAAATATTCTAGAGCTAGATGCCTAAATGGTTGATGAACTATGGGAATAGGTGAGAAATAAGGTTGACAAAGAAGCTCTAGTTCCTCCACCCTTGGAATACCCTGATTTCTTTAACAAAGACAACAAATCTAGTGGGATGAGTCCAAGTGTTAAAGACCTCTTACATCACAAACATGATAGTGCAAGTGAGCAAAACACTCTAGCTTGTTGGGATTCAGGCCAATTGGCCGGACATCCCACTTACTAATAACCCATCTACTAACTTAACCATTATACACTTATTCTTTAATACTACAGAATAAGGAGCAAGAGAATAACGCTGTTGTGCACTCCACCCAAAGCACGTCTCTCTCTCTCTGTGCTCTCGCACTTGCACTTGCACACGCTTTCCGCGGCACCTTCAATTGGTATCTGAGCAGGGTTTGTGCTTGCCATTTTTGCGTCCGCACGTGCGCACTTTCAAAAGTGCAAACAAGTTTCCGATTTTGGCATCGGCAAATTCAGCATTTTGAGACCGTTTCCAGCAGGTGTCCTGAAGTTTTATCCCCTTTTTGAAGCTGTTCATGCAGTCAAAAGCTTCATCCAAGCTACCCCTTTTTTCATGGCCTCGCCATAGGACATGTATAGAGAGGGCTAGGTGCATTTGACACCGTGTTGGCAGTCTTGGGTCAGCTTTTGACTTCTTATGCACAGTTAGTGGTTGATGTGCCTGTCTTATGCTCTAAGAGCATTACTTTTGATGCGTTACTGATCTCTTGTGACAGTTTTGGATTGAAATTCTATCATTTTTTCAAGGGAAACTCTGCCAAATGTTTTCCAGAATTACTAGCGTTTATCACCATATTATCTTTAGTTTATAGCCATGGCATCTAGTGGTGAAAAGGATATTGTAAGGTCCCTCCCTAAACCCTAGAGCCATTTAGAACCTTTTTTTTTAGCATAGAAAATAATTTAGAAAAACCAAGACCGACAAAGAAGTCATGCGGACAACGAGACTTTACTCCATAATGAAAAAGACAAGGATATTTTGGATAAGAAATTACGTCGTCCCTATATTTTTCCAAAAATATTAAGATGGATTTTATACTTCTTCGGGAAGATCCGTGTGGGAATTGATCTAGATCGAGAAGTAGGAGAAAACGGTACTAACTTAAGTGAAAGATAAACTTAAGGGATAAGAACTAAGAAGAAAATTGGGGTCCAATAGGAATTAAAAAGAGAATTGGGGTCCAATAGCATTTGAGAAGAGAATTTGGGGTCCAATAGGAATTGAGAAGAGAATTGGGATCCAATAGGAATTGAGAAGAGGAATTGGGGTCCAATAGGAATTGAGAAGAGAATTCCACCCACCATTTCCTATATAAGCACCCCCTCTCCTTTGTAATTTTACACAGACATATTGCTAACCTACTTGCATAGTTGCCATGCTCAAGATTATGCTTAAGTAACTCAAGGTTTCCATTAAACCTTGCTCTTACTCTCTCCCTCTCTTGAAGGCCCAACCCTCAACTCTCTTCCTCTCTTGAAAGCCAAACCCTTGAGGGTTTTGTGAAGAAGCTCCTCTCTCCTTCCTCTTCATCATAAATCCCTTTCCTTCCTCCTTGAGCCTGACATCTCTTCAAGAAGGACTTTAACCCCACTTCCCTCTTGCTTAGAGGAGGTAATCTTCATTTCTAGTAAGATTATTAATCCATGTGTTTTAATACTAGGAAGGTTTATGTGCATCATTTTAGGTTTAAGTTTTAATGGTAACCTTGGAATTAGGGTTAAGTATTAATAGTAGTTATGCATCATTAAATTATGCTTCAAAGGTAGATTTGCACTCGTAAGCTAAGCTTTAATGGTAAATTTGCACTTAGATGTAAGCTTTAGTGATTATCTTGTATTTTTAGGTTTTAAGCTTTAATGGAAACCTTGCAATTAGGGTTAACTGATAAGAGTATCTACGCATCATAAAGTTAAGCTTCAAAGGAAGATTTCCTCTCATAAGCTAAGCTTTAATGGTAAATTTGCACTTAGATGTAAGCTTTAGTGATTACCTTGTATTTTTAGGTTTTAAGCTTTAATGGAAACCTTGCAGTTAGGGTTAAGTGATAAGAGTATCTACGCATCATAAAGTTAAGCTTCAAAAGTAGATTTGCTCTCGTAAACATAGCTTTAATGGTAACTTTGCACTTAGATGTAAGCTTTACTGATTACCTTGCATTTTTTAGGTTTTAAGCTTTAATGGAAACCTTGAAATTAGGGTTAAGTGATAAGAGTATCTACGCATCATAAAGATAAGCTTCAAAGGTAGATTTGCACTCGTAAGCTAAGCTTTAATGGTAACATTTCACTTAGATGTAAGCTTTAGTGATTACCTTGCATTTTTAGGTTTTAAGCTTTAATGGAAACCTTACAATTAGGGTTAAGTGATAAGAGTCTCTACGCATCATAAAGTTAAGCTTCAAAGGTATATTTGCACTCATAAGCTAAGCTTTAATGATAACTTTTCACTTAGATGTAAGCTTTAGTGATTACCTTGTATTTTTAGGTTTTAAGCTTTAATGGAAACCTTACAATTAGGGTTAAGTGATAAGAGTATCTACGCATCATAAAGTTAAGCTTCAAATGTAGATTTGCACTCGTAAGCTAAGCTTTAATGGTATCTTTGCACTTAGATGTAAGCTTTAGTGATTACCTTGTATTTTAGGTTTAAGCTGTAATGAAAACCTTGCAATTAGGATTAAGTGCTAAGAGTATCTATACATCATTAAGTTAAGTTTCAAAGGTAGATTTGTACTCTTAAGCTAAGCATTAATGTTAACTTTGCACTTAGGTGTAATCTTTAGTGACTACCTTGTATTTTAGGTTTAAGCTTTAATGGAAAGCTCGAAAACTCATAAATTATAGGATGACCTTTTACCTTTCTAAAATGGAAAGCTAGGTACCATAAGAAAAGTATAGTTGTCTAAGCTCGATAGAAGTAGTTCAATTTTTGGTATTAAAGAGTATTTCTAAAGTTTTCAATTTCAAATTTGTTTGCAAATACGGGATGGGGGAGATAGGGGATAACTTCGCGGAATTGATCTCCGTGTTGTTTGAATCGAAAACTCTACAAGCTTCCATGGAGATGCTCCATGGATGGCAAAGGATTGCAAAAACCTTGGAATCGACAAAACGGAGATTGAACTCAAAAAGTTGGCATTTTTGAAGAGACATTAACCATCAAATGTCTATGGCAAAAACTTGCTTGTATTTTCTAAATAAACTTGGCTGGTAGATAATTACTGAAAGTAGGAATTAAGGTTGATAAATGAATGAACTTGGAAATTACCAACTAGGAGTTAAAAAGGAATCTCGAGAGGTGATAGGGATAGCCCATTGCAAAACATAGATTTAAAGAGGAGTTTTAAAGATTGTCTGGAAATGACCAGGAACCAAGATGGATCTTCTTGGGGTCAATTTGATTGAAAGGCTGGCCCATTGCGAGGATTCTCTTGGGGAACTTGTCGGAGATTGGCCCTTTTCGGCTAGGGCAGCGTAACCGGCAAGTTGTTATACCTAGGTCATTCAGGCCCGAGGGATAAGGGATGAACGGGTTTGTTTTATTTTTGCCCGGCCGGGTGAAGTACCCGCGGTATCTTATTGGAAATCGGCCATAATCCGGGTATGTCCTGATGCCAATAGTTGGATGAGAAGGTTATACTCAGGGAGGATGATGTGAATTAATTAAGGAAATTTGTTCGACTTGGTTGCTTAAAAAGGAATTGGAAAGGCTAGGAATATAAGGGCTATCCTGTGCATCTATCACCAGATGGTGCTATACCTCTCGAAATAAAATGCTTAGGAAGGAATGATTAAGTTACTTGATGAGCCTTTCCCAAACACTTAATTCTGGGAAATATTGTGAAAGTGCTGCCATTTTGATGGTTTATAACCGATTATCTTGGCCTGAATGGGGAGGTAAGATGAATTGGTTGAAACTAAATGTGCTGCATGATTAGTTAGGAAACTAGTTACAAGCTAATTATAGCAGATAAAGGAAAGAAAATGAATTAAAAGTTTCTAAATAAGGATCCGATGGGAACAACCAGATGAATTTCCCTGAACGAGGGTATGCAACAGATTGCATGCTGCTTGTTGTTTGATGATGTCTGATAGACTACTGTCTTCTTGATTTTGTAGTAGTTAAGTACTACCTCGGGAAGGAATTTTCATGAAATGGTTCGGTGGGTGGGCGGATCCGGAGGGTCAGATGGCCGGATGTTGATTTAAAAATTTTATGTTAAACGCTAGGACTACGTGGGATTAAAAAATGGGTTATCGGGGACGAGTGAGACCAGGTAGGATTGCAAGATCCCTCTTCTTAGGGGAAAGTGATAACTGCCATGCCTGCTTGTTAGGAAAAAGGGGTTATTGCCATGAACCAAGGAAGAACAAGAAAGAAAGAGCAGATCCTCAAGTTAAAGATCAAGAGAATCAAGACTAAGGACCGGGACTTTGGGTGCGGAAAGCTGTTAAGGACAGATTGGTTATGAGAAGCGGATAGAATCATTGAATGAAGGGATCTGCTCCCTTGGGTTGGCATTCGAGATAGATCGGAGTCCTGTGTGAGTGTCGGTCCCAAGTGGGAGGGATACCTGCAAATAGATGTATGTCATTCCCTGGAACGGTCTGGAGGACTGAGGGAGGTGAGAAGGGTCAAGTCTGGGTATGGCCCTCACAGATATTTACAATATTTGGAAACATATTCTTGATAGTGATCCTATTTAGTGCTCTATAGTCAACACACATACGATATGTGCCGTCTTTCTTTTGCACTAATAGCACAGGTGAGCAAAATGGAGATGACCTAGGCCTAACCATGCCCTTCTCAACTAACTCATGCACTTGCCGCATAATCTCCTCTTGTTGAGCTTGAGAAACTCTATAAGGAGGTTTGTTAGGCGGTGAACTTCCTGGAAGAAGTTCAATTGCATGGTCATCATTACCTGGTTTAGGAGGTAGCTCACAAGGGATGTCGTCAATAAAAACATCTTGAAACCCCTTGAGAAAATTGGATAACTCTAATTCCTTTTGGTTGCTTTTATTTTCTTTTGCTAAAGCATTAGGTTCATTTTGAGAATATTTAACAAAAATCATGTACACGGAAATAGAGCTCTTTCTTGACCTCTTCTTTTTGATGGTTCAAAAGTTGCACCATCACTTTCTTCAGAAGGTGAAGAATTTGAAGAAGGTGGAGAAGAGGGTGACCTCTTTCTCGCCTTTTTCTTGTCTTGATCTTTGTCGTCTTCACCATAGCTTTCATAAGAGGAAGAGGATGAAGAAGATGGAGAAGAGGGTGTCCTCTTTCTCGCCTTTTTCTTCTCTTGCTTTTTATCATCCCTCTTTGGATTGTGGTGAGGGGAAGAATACGATGGTCTTCTCCGCTTTGGTGGTGATGGAGAGCGTTTACCCCGCCGTCTTCGTGGAGCCATCTCCGCCGAGGTGGCGGGAGACTCGCTTCTTTCTCGTTCCTTCGGTGGAGGCTCTTGAGTTCTCCTTTGGGAAGGAGATGCATCATCAAGGAGTAAATTCTTGAGCCCTTCATATGGATTCTCTTCTTCTTCCCGAATCGGAGAGAGACCTCTTTTGGTAGTCTCACAAGGAGGCTTCCTAGGTGTTCTCTCGTCATGGTGATGAGCTTGGGGAATCCCGTGAGCACGGAGCTGCCGTTGCACTTCACTTTGGAGAGATGGATTGCCCATGGCTTGTTGAAGCCTAGAAACAAGATAGTTAACAAGCATTGAAGCATCATTAGTAGCTTGCTCGTGAGCAAAATCAAAGTTATCAACATTAATTTCACTCTCTTTACTATTGTCAGCCATTCTAACAACTTTTAGGTGTAAACTTTTTAGGTATACTTTGGCACTTCAAGCCCTAGTTGCTACTCCTCTTTACCCCTTTAGAAAAAGCACTCAAGCTACTGTACCCGCGGCTCGAATACCATTAATTGCAAGGAATAGAAGAGAGGGTCTTTCGACACCAAAACAGCACCGTCTCCTGTCAAGCTTCTAATAGCTCAATAGTGGTTAATCCATAGGCAAGCCCTGTGGGACTCCACTATTAAGACCATAGCTCTCGACGGTGATGCCTCGTTAACTGCACAAAGGCAGGCGCATTGCAGGCTGAAAAATCCCTATTCTACTTACTCACAGGCAATTAATAATACCAACCATTTGTAGCTAGCTTGAGGACCTCCCTTCTTGAGCAAGAAAAGAGAAACCTTGAGCTCTGATACCAATGTAACATTTAATGGCCTAATAACTTATGTGTAGCGGAAATTAGCATGAACATAGTGGGCATTTCATTAGAATAGATTCCTAATGAGAATTACAAGAGTGCTTGGGTGGAGAGAGCAACAAAAAGCATAACACCTAGTTAGATAGCATCGACAATACTTTCAAAAGAGAGAGAAATTAAGCTATTGACAACAGTTGAGGACCGGATTTGCATGGAGCCGGTCCCCCCTCCAAAAGGCTTTGTATTATGGTTTCTCCCATCAAGAGAGACATTGTACAATACAATTCTTTGTGTTCCTTCATGACTAGCTAGTGCAATGAAGATGGAAACTTCATACACCAAGCATAACACTTAATCAAACACAACTTGAATTATCCCCGTTCTCAGACCCAAGACCTCACACACCTTCGAAGATGGTGAGAGCTAGCAGGGTATGAGAGTAGATTGAGAGGAAGAAGGAGTATCTTACGAGAAAGATGTACATCTCCTCACATAATCACTCATATTAGCATAGCTTAGCTTAGTAATTAGCTTGGTAGAGGAGATGAGCATGCATTGAAGCCTGGGTCTTGGTTGGATTTGCATCCACATGCCAAGAGAGTGTTGATGTAGGCTTCTATCTCACAAGCTTGGAGTAGGTGATGAGCTCTCCATTAAAGCTTGGGAGGAGATAGAGTATTCTTCCTTCACACATGGTCAAGTGTGAGTGTGTGTGTGTCAATGCCCAGCAAAAATCAGCCCCCTCTCTCTCTTGGGCGAGCCCTAGCTGCTAATTAGGTCTGGCTTTTGCCTCATTGGACCTCCCCAGGTCAAGCCAATAGGTATTAAGCAGCATAAGTGATAGCCTTCTGACATGTGTCCCCCTTTCCCCTTTTGTGAGAGCTTTAGGTAATTAAATAATTAAACTAAACTCTCATTGGACCCCTTTGTCTCCTGGCCAATAGAAATCAGGCAAGCCATGGGGCTTCTGAATGCTCATTGGACCCTTTGGGAGACTGCCCAATAGTCTTCTAGGAGACTTAATTCTCATTGGTTTCTTTTATTAAATGTTTTTAAATTAATTAAACTACATTTACTCTAGCTTAATTCTCATTGGTCCACTTCAAGGGTCTTCCAATAGGAATTGGGCACACCTTGTGGGCATCTGGCCTAGGGAGCTGACATGTGTCCCTCATTCCCTTTGTGTAAAGGGAGCCTGTGTGTGTGTGTGGCTTTCTCTCTCATCCCCTACCTTTGGGGCTCGCCCCCTCCCATGTAGGGATGTGCAAAGACTTTTAGGGCACACACAAAGCATCCAATTTTCCCTAGGGTTGACCTTTGGACACAACCTTTGAATTTTGGAACCTTAGCATTTTGGAAGTCTTAATGGGCTGAACCTTAGGGTCTTTTTAGCCCATTGTTGCACATGGCTCTTTTGCAGATGGCCCCCCCTTTGGATCCCTATTTTCCCTCCTTTGGATCCCTACTGTGGCCGGTCTGCTAGCTTAACCAATATTCTAGCTTTTTCTCCCTTGGCACTTCCCCACATTAAATGATCAGTTTAATATGAGAAAATCATTTAGGAGAATTAGATATTGATTATTATGACAAGATGGCTTGGGATCTGCCATAAGAAATTCAACGGATTATCTATGAGATGATGGAAGTTGTGATGCTAGAGCGAAGGCTCGCTATGGTATGACATTTTAGGAAGCTCATAATGAGAGATTTATGAAGGTTGGAATTTATCATGATTGGAAGATTACATGGAATGGAAAGGATGGCATTTTTGTTTACATCAATACAATGAAAATTTGAGTACTTATCCACTGAATTGAAGAAGTCTTGTTGAGCAGAAGACTTGCGGATTTTCCAAGTTTTCTATCGTTAGGACTTCATGAGAATTCAAGATTACTGTAAATTGTACCAAGATAATCTTCAGACAGAAGGATTTTTTTAATCAAGTGAAGAATTGGATTGCCAATTTGCAAGTCATAAGAAAGAATCTTAAGAGTGCAAGTGATGAACAAGTGTTTTTTTTAAGTCCGACCAAAAGAGATCCCTTAAAGATGGGAAAGTGCAAGAGGTAAGCTCACAAATTCTGCGGATCATTCAAAGACTTGAGAAGAATAAGAAAGCAAACTTATGAGTTAGCCAAGAACTTTAAAGTGGGAATCTTTACTCAAGACTATTGTAGACGAAAAACCATTTGCAAAAATTAAAAGTACACAATAAAGAGAATTCATTAAAAACTCATTGGCAATTGAAGAAGAGAGACTCACATTTGAAGAAAAGGAAATACTGACAATACTCTTTTTTTTTCAAAAAGGGTCATTTCTTCGATTAAAGCCAAAAAGGATTACAAGGGAGGCAGGAAGTAATTACAAAGAGAGCCAAGAAAGTTTACAACTCATGAAGATCCTCTAATATATGGTCACATAACCAAGTATCTCAAGCACCACACATGTTAGGACGCTCGCCCTCTGGAATGATTCTATGAGAAACAGCTTGAGCAATTTCTCGGGTATGAGCTGAGAAGAGAAAAGGACCTCTAAGAGGAAGACTCCAAATGGTATCAAGGAAAATCTTAGAATGGGGGATAAACTACACAAGTAAGAACAACCTTACGGAGAACCCAGGATCTCGTGTCCTTTTGACGCAGTCGTATCGAGGGCCAAGTCCCAGAGCTTCTATAACCATAGCAAGTCGGGTATTGTTGCGGAAATGGTCTCTACCCCAGAGAGTCACTCTTATGAGATGTCGCCATGTCTTCCATATCCGTTGGCCGACACAAGAATTTGGCTGAGGAAAGAGGATATCTTCGTATCGCTCTAAGAACTGTCTTTTAACTGCCTCATCTGCACTCTGCAAGTGAGAGATGCATACAGGAAGAACCAAGTCTTCTTGCCAAGACGCCATCAGATAAGAAAATGACTAAGTTACAAGAGAGTGAAGATCGCAAAAATAAGAGGATATAACAAGTGCTGATAAAAAAGAGATTACCAGCAGCTTATAAAAAAGAAGTAGCGTATCAAAGAAGCCACAAACGTGATGACTTATTCAAGAAGATGGCTTATTAAGAAAGATTTTCCATGACTCCCCTGTTATATTAGCAGATTTTTGGGGATGAAGAAGTGTAAGAGAGAAGTCAAGTTAAAAGTGTTAACAAGAAGTAAGTCGCAAGACGTTTGTGCAGCCAAATTTGGTTCGAGCTAGGAGAGGTTCTATGCCAGGCAGAGGCAGCAGTGAGTGCAGTGCAGAAGGCTAAGGCAGGTACCAAGGCCCTAGGCAGCCCAAGGATAGCGGAGGTGTATGCTCGAAGTGGTTTTTTAGGCCAAAGGTGTGCTGCAAAGAGCCAAGCAGGTTGGTGGCCTTCTGTGCCCGAGATGTGGGTTTTTTGTGCTATAGTGTAGTGATCAGTGTGCTCTAGAAGCCAGTCCAGACGGCTCGTCAAACGGAGCACTGATGCTCAAGATATTGCGGTTTAAAGTTGAAGTGTGTAGCAGATCCCCGACGGACAGGGCAGCTGGGGACAGGTCGCCCGGGCTGATGTCAGAGTATACATGTGTAGTTCTTGAGTTGTGGAGCATGCCTGTCTTCTCAGAATGTGAATTGGAGCTTTGGTTAGCAAGATATGGTCAGCTGAAGATTTTCCGAGGGCCGGGTCTGAGCCCACTTGACCGCATCGGAAAATGCACCATCTGGCGTCTTTTGGGCCTCGCCAAAGTTCTCGGTGATAAAGGGAGTCGTGTGGAGTCAGTAGGAAGTCACGGACCGTGATTTTGAGGCCTGAGCATTGAGTTATAGTGTGGACAAAAATGGAGCAATTCGGCGGTCGAGTACTTGTAGATGCATTTCCCGGTTTTTGGCGGCCTCGGACGGCGAACTCAGAGAAGTCAAAGTGCGGGCAGGTTTGCATGGCATTAGGCCGGCACGGTAAAATTTCGGCATGGCTTAGCGGCCCGAGGTTCCGACCATCAAGCGGTACAGGGGATCCTGGGGAAGGGGTGTGCCCAAAGAAAAGAAGTGTATAAAGGTGTTTTTTTTTCATGGAGGCTCAGTGGCCCACACATAGCACATGCGAAACCCCATATGCACGAGAGGGACTTAATCCGGTGGGGTATTTAACTTGGACCGTGTCCATTGTGGAGTGTGAAGCAAGGGAGTGAGCTCCCATGGGCTTGGCTATGGCGCAAGCGCTGAGTGATGTGTTTGGCGCAAGGTGGCCCGTGGGGTGCGGGGTGGAGCTGACGCCGATTTTGGCCTAGCGGAGCGGCGCAATGACATGCGAGTTGGTGGCGCGCTGGCGGCCGGTTGTAGTGATGTGGCGCACGGCATGGGGCAGTTCCCACGGCCCATGGAGCCTCAAAATTTTGAGGAGGAGGAAGAGGGCAATAGCAATATCGCTATTGCCTCCCCCTCTTGGGTAAGAGAGAGGTCCTGCGGAGGTTAAGCATAGGAAGGAGGAGGGAGAATTCGAGAGCAGCCATGAAGGCCAAGTGAACTGGGCAAAGACCAAAGGGCCAGTTGAAGCAGGGCAAGGGCAAGTGGGCAAAGGCCGGACAAATCAAAGGGTGCAAAGCCAAGCCAAATGCAAGGCTAAAAAGGAGCCAAAGAGAAGGCTGGAGGACTCGGATAGAGAGGATAAGTCAAAGTCAAGCATGTGGAGCAGTGTAAGGTTGAGGCCATAAGGGTAAAAAATGAAGAAGATAAAAAAATAAAAAATACCAAGGGGCAATAGCGACGTCGCTAATGCCCCCCCAAGTGCGAGAGAGAGAGAGAGAGAGAGAGAGAGAGAGAGAGAGAGAGAGAGAGAGAGAGAGAAAGAGAGCAGATGGATCAAGGCGGTGCCCCCCTTCCCAAAAGATACCAAAAATGGTTGCCCCATGGACCAATTAAAGGGAAGTTTCCCCAAATTGAACCCCCCACCCTATAAAAGTAAAAAATTGATCAAATTAGGGCTTTTTTTGGCCTTTTGGAGCCGTTTTGAAGCCTGCAAATTGGAGATTTTGGACAGAGGAGTGTGCCTGTCAAGCCCTTTGCATTTTTTTTGTGTAAATGGCCATGGTGATGGCAGTGTGAGTTTGTACAGGTGTTTTGGTGAGTGCAATCGAGTCGTTGTTGCCTCCCTTGCTGTTGTTTCCCCTTCCCCCCTTCTCTTTCTCCTGCTTTCATGGTTCTCCTCGATGCCAGCTGTGTGGAGGTGTGTGCCCCCCCTGGACTGACGGTGTGTTGTGTGAGAGAGTGAGATTGAGTTGTTGTGAGTGTGTATAAGGGTGGAGATAGGCCATGGCAGCAGGTGTGCATCGTGTGGTGGTTTTGTGGAGTGTGTGAGCAGTGGCAATTGAGCAGGCGGTGGTGTGCTAGTGTGAGTTTTGTGTTTGAAGATGTTTTCCTAGAGGATAGGGGTGCTGTGAATGCCCTGAGCTATAGAGAGGCCTTTGTGTTGGTGCCGGGTGTGTTCCCCCATTCCCCCTCTCCAACGTATCCAAGAAGCTTCATCAATTATGTATTTTATTCGAGTTGAGTACAACTCTTTTTTTTTTTTGGGAGAGATGCTGCCTTCAATAGACTCAAAGACCTCTTGACCAACAGTCCTGTCCTCATCAACCCTGACTAATTCACTCCCTAGCTCTTCTTTACCCGAGGAATTTCAACAAGAAATTTAGGTAGACCATATTTTAGACCTCTTCTACAAGAGATTCAAACTCAGAACCCAAGGGAACACTTAGTTGACTATACCTTAGCAGATGGTTTCTTTACTACCTGAAAAGCTTCAACCCCTAGATATTCCTCAGATGAAGTGGGAATGTCTGAGTATGGACTTTGTCACTCGTCTTCCAAAGACAACTGGAAACTATGATTCTATTTTTTGTCGTAGTAGATAAGCTCACTACGGTGGCTCATCTAATTCCAGTCAAGCAGACATCCACTGTCATTGACATAGCCCAAGTATTTGTCAAAGAGGTAGTAAGATTACATGGAATCCCAGCAAGAATCATCCGTGATCGGGATGCCAACTTTACTTCGAAGTTTTGGCAAGCCATGTTTCGATCTCTAGGTACCCAACTGAATCTCAGCTTAGTATATCATCCGGAGACTGATGGTCAAACTGAGCGAGTGAATCAAGTCATTAAAGATTTTCTTCGAGCATACTGCAACCAATAGCCCCAGAAATGGATCAAGTTTTTTCCCCTAGTTGGGTTGCTTATAACTCGTCTCACTGTCGCAGCCTCAAAATGTCACCCTTTAAAGCCTTGTATGGTCAGGAATGTTTAGTCCCTCTTCGATTAGCTGACCCAGATCTTCATGTTCCTGCCGCTAAGTCTACCCTAGAAGAGATAGATCATCAACTTCTAGTCATTAGAGACAACCTGAAGAGAGCTAGTGATAGGCAGAAGAGCTACGCTAATCTTCACTGCATCCGCTAGAAGCTTTAGCAAAGACGAACAAGTTTTCCTCAAAGTCAAACCCAAACACAACTCCTTAAAGATAGGGAAATTTCGTAAGCTTGCATTTAGATATTGTGGACCTTTTGGAATCAAATCAATATCTCCTTTTTATCCAAACCCTTGATCATATTTTTGGTTGGTTCTTCGTAACAACTTAAAATTATTCTTCAAGATATCGATGGCACTTTTGATGTGATTTTTATGCGAATGTAATCAATCATCATATTTATGGAATTCAAGCATCTCTAGTCAGTCAATTCTTTTGAGATTCAAATCGTCTATGGTGTTTTACAAGTCTAGTTTTCATGATACGTGAAATATCTGATTACCAAGTGAAAGATGAGACAGTAAGCTATAGACATAACACAAATAAAGGATGAAGGAAATAAATTGGGTATACAAGGGAGGAGATATTGCAAGATTTAATTGAAAGATCAGTATGAAATCCTTAACCTGTCCAGAACATGGCATAAGTTGGATGATATCGATAGAGAAGTGAGTCAACGCTCAAAACAGAAAAAGTTACAGTCTAGGTAAGAATGGTAAGATTTTTACAAAGCATATTAAGGCTAAATAAAGAGTGAAGTGAAGAAATGATCTTCATACCTCACAAGAGAAACACAATCCGGTCACACCAAAGGAAAAATACCTAGTTAAGTGAGATCACACTCAGTAATTAAAGTAACCCCGAGTCATTAAGACTTCTTTATGATTAAGACTTTTTAGTCAGCGCTAAAAATGGAAGAGAAATGTATTATTCAAGGTCCATACTAGCTTCACTTTCCTTTAATCTAAATACCCTAAAGTTATTGACCATCTTCAATCATAAGTTGACCGAAGATTGAGTCTGACTACTCTCTAAACAATGTCCCGAGCTGAGGACAGCTCTTTCTTTTTGTTGGGGAGTTTGTAAGGTCCCTCCCTAAACCCTAGAGCCATTCAGAACTTTTTTTTTATCGTAGAAAATAATTTAGAAAAGGCAAGACGGACAAAGAAGTCATGCGCACAATGAGACTTTACTCCGGAATGCAAAGACAAGGATATTTTGAATAAGAAATTACGTCGTTCCTATATTTTTCCATAAAGATTAAGATGATATTTATACTTCTTCGTGAAGATCCGCGTGGGAACTGATCTAGATCAAGAAGTAGGAGAAAAAGGGACTAACTTAATTGAAAGATAAAGTTAAGAGATAAGAACTAAGAAGAAAATTGGGGTCCAATAGGAATTAAGAAGAGAATTGGGGTCCAATAGCATTTGAGAAGAGAATTTGCGGTCCAATAGCATTTGAGAAGAGAACTGGGGTCCAATAGGAATTGAAAAGAGAAATTGGGGTCCAATAGGAATTGAGAAGAGAATTCCACCCGCCATTTCCTATATAAGCATCCCCTCTCCTTTGTAATTTTACACACACATATTGCTAACCTACTTGCATACTTGCCATGCTCAAGACTATGCTTAAGTAACTCAAGGTTTCCATTAAACCTTGCTCTTGCTCTCTCCCTCTCTTGAAGGCCCAACCCTCTTCCTCTCTTGAAAGCCAAACCCTTGAGGGTTTTGTGAAGAAGTTCCTCTCTCCTACCTCTTCATCCTAAATCCCTTTCCTTCCACCTTGAGCCTCACAACTCTTCAAGAAGGACTTCAACCCCACTTCCCTCTTGCTTAGAGGAGGTAATCTTCATTTCTAGTAAGATTATTAATCCATGTGTTTTAATACTAGGAAGGTTTATATGCATCATTTTAGGTTTAAGCTTTAATGGTAACCTTGCAATTAGGGTAAGGTATTAATGGTAGTTATGCATCATTAAATTACGCTTCAAAGGTAGTTGCACTCGTAAGCTAAGCTTTAATGATAACTTTGCACTTAGATGTAAGCTTTAGTGATTACCTTGCATTTTTAGGTTTTAAGCTTTAATGGAAACCTTGCAATTAGGGTTAAGTGATAAGAGCATCTACGCATCATAAAGTTAAGCTTCAAAGGAAGATTTCCTCTCGTAAGCTAAGCTTTAATGGTAACTTTGCACTTAGATATAAGCTTTAGTGATTACCTTGCATTTTAGGTTTTAAGCTATAACGAAAACCTTGTAATTAGGGTTAAGTGATAAAGAGTATCTACGCATCATAAAGTTAAGCTTCAAAGGTAGATTTTCTCTTGTAAGCTAAGTTTTAATGGTAACTTTGCACTTAGATGTAAGCTTTAGTGATTACCTTGCATTTTTAGGTTTTATGCTTTAATGGAAACCTTGTAATTAGGGTTAAGTGATAAGAGTATCTACGCATCATCAAGTTAAGCTTCAAAGGTAGATTTGCACTCGTAAGCTAAGCTTTAATGGTAACTTTGCACTTAGATGTAAGCTTTAGTGATTACCTTGCATTTTTAGGTTTTAAGCTTTAATGGAAACCTTACAATTAGGGTTAAGTGATAAGAGTATCTACGCATCATAAAGTTAAACTTCAAAGGTAGATTTGCACTCGTAAGCTAAGATTTAATGGTAACTTTGCACTTAGATGTAAGCTTTAGTGATTACCTTACATTTTTAGGTTTTAAGCTTTAATGGAAACCTTACAATTAGGGTTAAGTGATAAGAGTATCTACGCATCATAAAGTTAAGCTTCAAAGGTAGATTTGCACTCGTAAGCTAAGCTTTAATGGTAACTTTGCACTTAGATGTAAGTTTTAGTGATTACGTTGCATTTTTAAGTTTAAGCTTTAATGGAAACCTCGCAATTAGGGTTAAGTGCTAAGAGTATCTATACATCATTAAGTTAAGTTTCAAAGGTAGATTTGTTCTCTTAAGCTAAAAATTAATGGTAACTTTGCACTTAGGTATAAGCTTTAGTGACTACCTTGTATTTTAGGTTTAAGCTTTAATGGAAAGCTCGAAAACTCATAAATTATAGGAGGGTTCTCTTGGGGAACTTGTTGGAGATTGGCCCTTTTCGACTAGGGCCAATCCCCAATTATAGGAGGGTTCTCTTGGGAAACTTGTTGGAGATTGGCCCTTTTCGACTAGGGCAGCATAACCGGCAAGTTGTTACTGATAAATGAATGAACCTGGAAATTACCAACTAGGAGTTAAAAAGGAATCTCAAGAGGTGATAGGGATAGCCCACTGCAAAACATAGATTTCACTAGGAGTTTTGAAGATTGCCTGAAAATGACTGGGAACCAAGATGGATCTTCTTGGGGTTAATTTGATTGAAAGGCCGGCCCATTGAGAGGATTCTCTTGGGGAACTTGTTGGAGATTGGCCCTTTTCGGCTAGGGCAGCATAACCGGCAAGTTGTTATACCTAGGTCATTCAGGCCCGAGGGATAAGGGATGAATGGGTTTGTTTTATTTTTGCCCGGCCGAGTGAAGTACCCGCGGTATCTTATTGGAAATCGGCCATAATCCGGGTATGTCCTGATGCCAATAGTTGGATGAGAAGGTTATACTCAGGGAGGATGATGTGAATTAATTAAGGAAATTTGTTCGACTTGGTTGCTTAAAAAGGAATTGGAAAGGCTAGGAATATAAGGGCTATCCTGTGCATCTATCACCAGATGGTGCTATACCTCTCGAAATAAAATGCTTAGGAAGGAATGATTAAGTTACTTGATGAGCCTTTCCCAAACACTTAATTCTGGGAAATATTGTGAAAGTACTGCCATTTTGATGGTTTATAACCGATTATCTTGGCCTGAATGGGGAGGTAAGATGAATTGGTTGAAACTAAATGTGTTGCATGATTAGTTAGGAAACTAGTTACAAGCTAATTATAGCAGATAAAGGAAAGAAAATTAATTAAAAGTTTCTAAAGAAAGATCTGGTGGGAACAACCAAATGAATTTCCTTGAACGAGGGTATGCAACAGATTGCATGCTGCTTGTTGTTTGATGATGTCTGATAGACTAGTGTGTTCCTGATTTTGTAGTAGTTAAGTACTACCTCGGGAAGGGATTTTCATGAAATGGTTCGGTGGGTGGGCGGATCCGGAGGGTCAGATGGCCGGATGTTGATTTAAAAATTTTATGTTAAACGCTAGGACTACGTGGGATAAAAAAATGGGTTATCGGGGACGAGTGAGACCAGGTAGGATTGCAAGATCCCTCTTCTTAGGGGAAAGTGATAATTGCCATGCCTGCTTGTCAGGAAAAAGGGGTTATTGCCATGAACCAAGGGAGAACAAGAAAGAAAGAGCAGATCCTCAAGTTAAAGATCAAGAGAATCAAGACTAAGGACCGGGACTTTGGGTGCGGAAAGCTGTCAAGGACAGATTGATTATGAGAAGCGGATAGAATCGTTGAATGAAGGGATGTGCTCCCTTGGGTTGGCATTCGAGATAGATCGGAGTCCTGTGTGAGTGTCGGTCCCAAGTGGGAGGGATACCTGCAGATAGATGTATGTCATTCCCTGGAACGGTCTGGAGCACTAAGGGAGGTGAGTAGGGTCAAGTCTGGGTATGGCCCTCACAGATATTTACAATATTTGGAAATTTGATGGGACGAATTTTGTTATTTGGAAAGAGCAGATTCAAGATGTTCTTATACAATAAGGCCAACTCCATCCTATCATGGAGCACCCAGAGAGCGAGTATACATATGTTGAGTGGGAGAAACTTGATGCTAAGGCTAAATCTACCCTCCGTATTCATTTTGCCCAATCTATGTACTTTACTATAGTTGGAGAAAGGACTGCTAGAGATGTATGGGATAAGTTGTGTTCCTGTTATGAGAACAAAAGTGCCACTAATAAGGTTTTCTTGATGAAGAAGTTGTTTGACCTTCGTATGAAGGAAGAGGGCACTATTTCTACTCACATTAATGAGTTCAATATCATTTTCACTCAGCTGACCACTCACGGTTTGGTCTTTGATGAGGAAATCAAATGTATCTTCTTGCTATGCAGTTGACCCTCGTCTTGGGATATGTTCTGTACTGTGATTAGCAACTCAGCAACTAGTATCAGTCTAGTGTACAATGACGTCCTTGGGAGTTTGTTTACCGAGGATATTTGTAGGAAATCTCGCAAAGGCAAGAAGGATGGTGATGCGTATGTTGCTAGTGATACACAGAGGGGTCGCACTCAAAGTCGTGCCAAAAGCAAGGAACGTAGCGGCTCACGTAGTAAGTCTCGGGGTTCTATGCGTAATGTCAAGTGCTATCACTGCATTAAGAAAAGGGCATGTGAAGAAGGATTGCAAGAAATGGCAGCAAAGTAAGAAGGATAAACAATCTGGTGAAACTTCTAAGTCTGATGATTCAAACAAGGGTAAAGCAAAGTTAGAGGAGATCAATGTGCTAGAGTCTTCAAATGCTCCTATTGTAGAGACTCTTCCAGCGGTTGTTATGCCACTTACCTCTGACTATTGGTCTTCATAGCAGATCTACCTGTCGAGGCTCTTGTTACAGATGATGCGTAGTATGCACAAAATTGGATAGTAGGTTCTGGTGCGAGTTTCCATGTGACACCACATAGAGAGTGTTTCTCTACTTATTCTCACTCTTGTGGCAAAGTGAGACTTGGTGATGCTTATGAACTAGACATTGAGGGTGACGAAAACATCAAATTTCATCTAAGGAATGGCACGCACTTTACTTTATGTAATGTTAGACATGTGCCCAAGTTGACTAAAAGGTTGATTTCTATTGGTCAGCTTGATGATTTGGGCTACAACACCACATTTGGCAATGGTTTGTGGATAGTACGCAACGGTAATCTTGTTGTACTCAGAGGTCAGAAGCATGGTACCTTGTATTCCATGCATGTGTCAGATGTTGGTCATGATTACATATCTATAGCCGAGCTACTGTCTACTGAGTTGTGGCATTGCCGGCTAGGTCATATTAGCCAAAAAGAAAATTAGAACTCTAAATCGTTTTGGCTACTTACCTGTCTTGTCTTATGTTGACTTTCCTGTTTGTGAGCACTGCATGTATGGCAAACAGACTAGGTCCGTTCACTTACCATCGGGTCAAAAGCGAGTTGAACCTCTAGATTTATTGCATAGTGATGTTTGTGGTCCTATGTCAACCAAATCTCTAGGGGGGGGCAGCTATTTTGTGACATTCATAGATGAATTTACTCGAAAGGTGTGGGCATATCCTTGGAAACATAAGGATAAAGTTCTCTCTGTGTTCTAGGAATTCTTAGCACTCATTGAGAAGCAGTCTAGCAAGAAACTCAACAGGTTGCGGACTGACAACGGTGGAGAGTATGTCTCCAAGGAGTTTGACAATTTTTGTGCTAAAAGGGGGATTAAAAGGCAGTTTACTGCACCATACACACCAGCTCAGAATGGAGTTGCAGAGTGCATGAATCGTACGATTCAGGAAAGAGTCACATCCATTATTTCTAGGGCAAATCTCACACAAGGATTTGGGGCAGAAGCCGTCTTGATCGCAGTGCACATTATAAATTGTTTGCCTAGTATGCCATTGAATTATGAGATTCCACAAGAGTTATGGTCTAAAAGTAAGCCCAAATATGACCATCTACATGTTTTTGGTTGTGAAGCTTATGCTCACGTGCCTAAAAAACTTCGACAGAAGTTAGAGCCAAAGTCACACAAATGTATTTTCATTAGATATGGTGCAGATGGAGAGATGGAATATCATCTCTGGCACCAGGAATCTGTGGCACCACATGTGATCTTCAATGAGTCGAAGATGCATAAACAACCAATCAAGGAAATAGAGATTCAGAGAGTCACTTTTGAGGATGTTGCCTCAGAGACAGTGAAATCAACTCAGCGGGCTAGAGATGTACCTTCCAGTAGAAATGCTCCAGAGGGAGCTGATAGCAATGGTCAAGGAGTGAGACGGTCTACTAGAGTCCCTCGTCCACCTGCACGTTTTGAGCCAGGTCTTGATTACATCATGTTGATCGATTGCGGTGAGCCAAGCTGCTACCAAGAAGCCATGATGACAGATGATGTGATGAAGTGGGAGCATGCTATGGAATCTGAGTATAACTCAATTTTGGCTAATGACACTTGGGACTTGGTAGAACTTCCAACTGATGGAAAAGATTTACCTTGCATATGGGTTTACAAGAAGAAATTTACCTCAGGTGATCCAAACTTGTATCCAAAGGGTTCAAACAGCAAAAGGGAGTCAATTTTGATGAAATCACCAACCCTAAAGAATCACAAACCTCACCACTATCATTTCAAGCATGGCTCGAGCACTTTGCAACACCAAACTTGAACATAAAAGGGGGTGGATATTAGGCCATGTCATGGCTAGAAGCACCACCACTCCATCAGCAAGACCAAGATTGGAGTACAACAAGAACGTCAAATCCTACCATGACTGAAGCCCAACATCAAGAACGAGAAGAGAGGGTGCGAGCAAAGGGACGACCACTTGCTAGACCAATCAAGAATTATGGATTAGGAGCACCCCTAGGTGAGGAACGCGTACCATATCCTAGGCCAGAAAGAGCTCATAGAGGATCAATGGGAGATCATATGATTAGATCGATGGATCACCATAGGATTAGACCATCTCAAGTCCAAAAATTGGTTAACAAGAAATATTCTAAAAATAGGGATCCAAGGGATCACGTGGCAGCATTTGTGCGTGTCATTAGAGCTGAAGAAGTCCTAGACTTTCCCACGTATATCAAAGGATTTGGACTAACACTAGAGGAGGATGCCGCCACCTGGTTTCATTCCATTGAGCATAGAGATTTCAAGTCAATGGAGGAGGTATTTGATGAATTTATCGAGGAATTTTTTTTAAGAGGGATAGCTCACAATACGATCTCGCAGTTCAAGAAAAAAGCGGGAGAATCAACAAGAAAAGTTGCTTTAAGGTTGAAACACCATGTGAAGTTTTGTCCTATAGAGGAGTTACCAACGTAGTCCAAACTCATGTTGATATTTATCCAAGGAATGAGGTATGTAGACCTTTAGAAGGATATGCATATGAAAAAGAGCGCAACTCTACACGAGTTGATAAAAGATGCCCTATACCTAGTAGACAATTCTACTATCTATAAGGAAGGTGACTATAAAGACTTTGATGATGATTTTTCATCACAGCATAGTGGAATTGAGTCCACAAAATCAGCAAAAAAGAGTGAGGTAGTTGTAAGTCAAGGGCAACTTATTGAATAAGTGCTCAAAAAGATAAGCCCATTTGCTAAGCCCTGTTAAGCAACCTAAGTGATGTGCCATCAAAAAAAATTGGATGAATCACATGACAAAATATAGTGTTACTACAACAAAGGAGATGTGAGAGAGCTATAGTATGCCCCACCAGCCTAAGTAGCACCTCCTCAAGGACTACCAATGCCTAGGCATACAACATGAAAATTGCCTAGAACAGTAGCGATTGAATGTACACAACCAGTTCTAGGGAAACAACCACCTCTCCCAAGAGTAAGACTAGTATACATTAGGTATGCACCCACTATAGAAGAACCGGAGGAGCAAGCCTTAGAGCTTGTGCCGGCATCTTATTACGAAGAGCCAAGTGGATATATAGCTAGTTCAACATATTATCTAGCCAAAGATCCAAAACCGCCAGAACCTTTGAGCATGATTGGGAATGTTGGACCACCAACAAAACCTCATGCCGTAGGAGAAGGAAAATACAATTTAGATGAGAGAACATTATTGTTCATAGCCAATGGTTACTTGGTACGACAAAGGCCATCCTATCAACAGAGAGCGGCTCCATGAGCACTCGACAACCATTAGGACCATGCTACAAGTGTGGTGGTGACCACCTTATGAAATATTGTCCTCATACCGGAGATCAAGATTGTCTTCATACCTGTTCTATGCGTAGATCTTCATCTACAACACCCTCCATTGGACTAATGGAGCCCTAAGAATTGCATCATCTGTCAAAGAGCTAGATATTTCCTCTTGTAGCTCATGATGAGAAAGCACACACGAAAAAACTTTTGCATATCCTACACTTGTGGAGGTTCTTCTTGCACCCCCTCTGAATAGGTAAATACAACAAAAATCCCTTCTACGTAATTATGCTCATCTCCTTCAGATCAAGCCAAGAAACCATTAATAATGGCATCTTCTTCTTCTTTTGTGACATCAACACCTATAAACATGTTGTCAGAAATAAACATAGATTCATTTGTATTCTCATGCATATCCTATATTGTCTCCACAATCTCGCACTTCATTAGTTACCGTATATATGATTTTATCTATGCAATCATCTTCTACAGACCTATTGATCTGTTTGACTTCACATGCTTCCATGATGCTTAAAAATCCTTTAGTCACCCTATAAAGGTTTGTCTTGAGCTCCTTGAGAACAACCATGCCGAGGTCACTAGTCTCTGTTAGACTACCCAAAACATGATCCTTTGGAATTAAATTTGCTACTTATCATGGCTAAGGAATTGCAACTGATCTCCATCAACTTTACTAAAGGTAATCTTCATGAAGTACATGTAGTCTCTCACACACTTTCCTTTTTACCACTAACCACATGGCCTCTTACTAACCAACTTGCCTTGCATGATTTTAAAGAGGCATTTCCCATATAACCCTCCTCTTGTTGCATCAAATCCTTGCACTTGAGCTTGCACACATGCTCTGATATTTTCCATATAACCCTCCTCTTGTCGCATCAAATCCTTGCACTTGAGCTTGCACACATGCTCTGATATTTTGGCATGCATCATCGTGTCCCATCACTGCACAATCAGCATATACACTACAATTAAGTTTAATATGCACCTTTTAACACTCTTTCACATCATGGAAGCGGAGCGACATGACAAAACATAAATTCACAAAGAAGAAATTTGCCATGAAAGTAAAAAATTGAGAGTTTATACAAAAGTCCTTTAACACTAGGTTGGTAATGGGACACTTTTATGTCCTGTTAAGTGACCATTTTCCCTGAATTATGTCAAGAGTTTCAAAATGGATTTTGAGGTGCTATCTATCTAGAAAGTTGTCTCATGAGCTGAAAAAAACTCGACATTTTTTTGGAATATCAATTCCATCTTTAACATTGTCCTTGCACAACATTTCACAACCTAAACTGTGTGAAAAAACGAGTCCTGTTTTTGTCTTTTTACAACTTTTTGCAACTATACCACTCTAGAATTCATGTTTGTGAGTTCTATAGTGCTAGAGAACTATCTTTAGTAGTCCTAAACATGTCCCGATGTTTCTAGGGAGAAATAAATATTAAAGTTGTAAGTTATGACCAAATTACAAAAATTGTCAAATCCTGTTTTTTAGCCAATTTTAGCTCTTCTATGATTTTTTTGGTGGATTTCATGATATCCAAATGCATTTTTTATTTTCTATGTCGCATATTGTAACATAAAGCTAATATTCCTTGAGTTTTGGGGCACCTAATACCCTATTTTGCATAGTACACAACGATGGTTGATTTTTTCAATTATAGAAGAAAACGAAACATTCTAGTATATCAAGTATAGCCTTTTCAATATTTTAGTTTCTTGTGACAACTACATGCATTTGTAGGTAGTAACCATATCTAGTCATAAGGATCAAATTTGGCTAGATATTGAATAGTTTCTATGGGATTCTACAACTCATAATGTTGAACCCAGTTTTTTCATGTTTGCTGTATTTAACACTTCATCTTTGTCCCCAAGATTCCCCTTGGTAAGAAATGTATTATTCTTTTGACATGCTCCATGGCTCCTTATGAACATAAAGGACAATAGGGAACTAAGAAAATATGCATATATTATTTGTATTGAGCGTGGCTATAGAAACTTTGATGATAGGTTTGCAGAATGGTATAAATTCAACTTTTTTGTACCTATTTATTTTGGCAAAACAAAAAATAGTGAGTGAGAAGCAATCATATGTTCTGATCACCAATCCATTGAAGTTAACTAGGGAATTTATCTCAAGTCCTACAAAAATCCATAATCTTATTTTTATGCAACAAAACGTAAGAAATGACTGTTTTGATGAAAATGCACTGGTCCATCAACTTTGGAGGCTTGGTGTGACCAAAAGATGAGAAATTTTACAAGTTTCTTATTTTTTCCATCTGTAGTAGGCCTTGAACTATAACCTCATGAAAGGATTTTACAAAATGAGTGGATCTACTATGGTTTTGGAGGTTTTTTTCAAAACCCTGAAAGGACACTTTTATGTCCTATTAGGTTACCAACCTAGTGTTAAGAAGGGATTTGATGTTAAGGATTTATCCTCCTATCCCGCTGTGCTCTATGCATGGGTATAGGACTCTACATTGCTCCATCTACTCAATGTTGATATAGTTCAACTCTTATGCTTAGCTCACATAGAACAAACAATACTGTAAAAGTATGCTCAACTTGAGTAGAAGCCAATTATCTACAACTCTTGGCACAAAGTTTAATAAGACTCAAAAACTTGGGTCTAATGCTTTTCTCCTTTAATGGATTTTCTATTCAAATATGATTATGGCAAAGGGTATTTTTCACACCCTAGTGACTTAACTTATATAACTAAGCTTACAAAAAGAATGGTATCCAAAATTTGTAAGGTTGACTCTACAAAAAGAGGGTTGTTGAACGACCAAAATAGCTATTTGATTATGAAGTTTAGTAATGGGCTTATGGTTCTTGCTACCAAAAGACTCCATTGTCTACTTAACTCTGTAAACATGCCTTTGTAATACGAGACATTTGTAATACGAGACATGTCTGTTGATGGAATTGGGATCTCCATGGTAATGTAGCTAATTTGGCAAGCATATCTAATTGTTTCCTTGGTGGAATCCTTTTGTATAGAGTAATTTGATTGGTAAATCCTCTCTTTTTTTCCTAGCATGAGGTCCTTTTGATCTAATGATGATGGATTCTTTGATATGGCTTGTTGCATGGGATCTTGGAATCCATATTTGCTACATATTTGATGGCTTTTGAGAAGTAGAGACCTTTGATTTCTATCAATGCTTTATTCTAGCTTAGCTTGACATTACACATGTTCTTGGTTGATGTATCTTTGGTTGCTCTACTAGTCCTCTTCTCTGCATAGGTTGTTATCAGTGGTTTTGGTGCCCATAGCTACTTTTGACCTTCACAATACCCTTTCTCTTCCAAGTTGTATTGAGAAGCAATTTACCCCAAATGCTTGTTGTTTCTTGCAAACTTTGGATTTTTAAGTAAAATTGGACTATTGATTATGGGCTAAACACCTTCTTACCCTCTTTTCTCTTTTGAGACCTAAGCGAAGGATATATAAGTTGATATGCCTTTGGCTTCTTTTTTGTATCTTGTTGGGGTGAACCATCCTTTTGGGCCTTGTCAAAGTATCTTGTGCCACATTTAAATTCTTTCAAATGTGGTGAGGCCTCTTGGATTCTTTGATGTGCATGGATATGGGATGAGGGTAGCTCAAGAAAATATAAAAACCTTATAGAAATTTTCATTGTACAATAAAAAGATGGA